>NC_079419.1:6304663-6327163 GCF_026213295.1 Gadus chalcogrammus
TCTGACAACTGACTCTCTGTAGTAACAGCTAAGGATTTGGACACACACACCACATTGTAATGGCGTGTTTCCTCAATATTTACGATTCGGTCCTGCGAGTAGAATACTTATCCAAGGGGACGTAGTGAATTCAAATACATGTCGTTCAGGAGGGAGAGAGCATACCCACAACCTTGTTAGGCAGTTTTGGATTGAACACAAGACCGTCAGGCTGGGAGTCCTAGGAACTCTATACACCATCCAGTATAGAGTGAGGAGGGCGAATGTGCATTCAACCTCCCATGCATTCGCCCTTAAGATACATAGTCTTACTTGGCTGTATAAGCTCAACCTTTCGTATGATGATGTATAATGATGGTGTTGAGGACCCCCCCCCCCCTACACACACACACTCACACACCTCCACGGCTCTGTGTGGAGAATGGCAGGGGAGAATGTTCAGAGCTGAACATTATCAACTCCACTGTTATTAAACAGGATGTGAATGGCTCATGATGAGCTTGAAATTACTTGATTATTCTATCTTGCTCCTCTTCAAATCTCAGCACAAACCATTTATCACCCTAGGTAGATTTGAACAATGCCAATTGTCTGATTAAAGTTAATTGAACTCCTCAAATCTTTCTGACCTTCTTCTGTTACTGGGAGACTTATTGACCCTACACTACCGAAGTCCCAAGTCATATTTCTGCTCTATAGGTTACCAATATAGGTTACCAAACGTAATTGTCAACAGAAAATATTTATTGACACACAACACTTGATAAACAACTGTTGTGTATACAATTGGAGACAAAGCTTGTCTGCCATTCCAAACATCATCATTGGCACAAGCAGAATGCAAAAAGGAAATGGAAAAAAAGATTGCCATCAAACTGATGACTTGTTTTGATTATAGGTATTAATCAGAGCTTTTGTTTTATGAAATGATGTTGTAGATATAGCAATGATTAGAAGGACTGTAACGTGCTGCACCACTGTGTACTACTGGGAATTTTCGAGTGCGCACTTCAAAAATACATGAGATTATTTTAGCATTTCACATTGTTGTACAAATTTACATTTCTGCACCTCGGGCCCAGGATCTGAAAAATGCATTCTCAAATAGTATCCAAACAAGGAATGGGGTGCGCTTGGGAAACACAATTTGTATTTTACATAATTTAATCAGAGAATTGTTATGAAAAGAACAAGGGCCAACTAACTTTGGCATTCGGCATTACAATTCCATGTGTATTTATATTGTTTTGTTTTATTTTTCCATGTATTTATCGCGGAACGTCTTTATAATTTCTTGAAACATTTTGTTTCATTTCAAATGACAATCTCAAAGGGAATGTCGAACACAAATTGATAGACCTACTTCTGTGCCATGTCCCAATTTGCCCTCTGCCTTGGTGCAGTTGTGACCAGATTTACTCCATTACAGCCTAGGCTTCATCTTTGCACAATAATAGCAACAGTTCCCACCAACAACTCCTTCAGTAACACTTCCACCATGCTGCAGGGTTGCCTCTTATTTTCCCTCAGACCACAGCTGGGAAAGCCACAAAACATTGCCGGGCCAACAAAAAAGACGAATGTGTGTCTGTGACCAGGAATACAATAAGCAACTTGCAATGGAACTGAACACAAGGTCCAATTGCTGGGGTCTGACAGAGGATGGGGAGCTTACTGAGTACATGTATCTTCCCAGCAGGTATGTTGTGGGTACACTCTCCACCTCTTTCTGTTGCTGCTCATTGACCCTCGCAGGTCAATCAGATTGTATCGAGCCACACGGAGAAGAGGAGACCAGACGCGAGTCATAAACACAGGGCTGTGCTTCTGAGACCAAACAGGGCCACTAACAATGGTCGGGTTGGGTCCGGATGCACGAGCCCTGGAAGATAACGTTTACAGGAACAATGCATACGGTGCATTCCATTTTTCGTTTCCTTGTTACTTCTTCCGTTTAATTTGAAACCAGTTATTAATCCTTATTAGTCCTTACAAGACAGACAGACCTTTTATTAGCTCCTCTAATTCCTTACCAGAGAGACAGACCGACAGACAGAACCACAAACAGATAGAACCACAGACAGACAGACAGACAGACAGACAGACAGACAGACAGACAGACAGACAGACAGACAGACAGACAAACAGACAGACAGAAAAACAGACAGACAGACAGAGAGGCAGATATACGTGTGTTATTAGTCCTTCTTAATGCAAAAGAAAAAGACAGACAGACGGACGGACGGACGGACAGACAGGCCAAATTAATTGGGAAACAAATTGGGCTCAAAATCCGATTATGCCTATTGACCCTTTCCCACATTAGGCAAAATGTTAAAAAAAACAACAACAACTAAAAACCACTTACTAAAATCTGTCATTAGATATAGAAAAGCAGTTGGTATATGTCCAGGAGCGAGGGGTGGTGGTTTGGCTGTGGTGGTGTGGAGGTGGGTTGGCGTGAAGCTGTGGTGGTGTGGAGCAGAGACTGAGCTGAAGATGGGATGCTGCGCTACACTGTGCGTAATCCACGAGGTGCTCTGGGTACATTTTGAGATGACAACACGCGTACCCATGTTTTAGTCTTATGCTATTTCATTAGTTCATTAGCAGAATGCAATGCATTTGCAGATCAGAATGAGCGTTTTTAAATAATATATGGGTCGCTGGATTCGGCGTTTTTTTTTCGCGTGGCACCTGTTGCCTTTTCTGACAGATTTTGGGCGAAGAATTGACGGCGACCTAGATTTTGTTTTTCAATTCAGGACAATGTCGGAAGATCAGTTGGACGGTTCTTCTAACTCAAGTGGATATTATTTTGGCAACGACTCAACCAAAATCCACTCCAACTTCGCGTTTTCTGGACCTGTGTTTGTCGTTTTGGTGGTGTTGATGGTGACTTTGGTTGTTGTGATTGTCCTGGGAAACGCGTTGGTTATCTTCGCTTTCAAAGTAGACAAGAGTTTGAGGAGACAATGCAACTACTACCTTCTGAATTTGGCAATATCGGATTTCCTTGTAGGTAAGTTCCATATGTAGCCTATTTATGCTTTTCGTCTTTTGACCACCAACTACGCATAGATACTATCAAGTTTCACGACCTTGTCACGAACATACTCTCAGTCTTTTCTGTCTTGTCTTTTCATGTCTGTCTGTCTGTCTGTCTGTCTGTCTGTCTGTCTGTCTGTGTGTATGTGCATAATCACTGTATGCATATGTATTGTGGGGGTATATGTATGCATATTTACTGTACTGTTAATGAATGGATGAATAAATGAATGGATGATTGAATTAATAATGAATGAATGAACAAACTAACAAATGAATGAACAAACAAACACACAAACATACGAATGAATGAATGAACACATGCAAAACCAGATCAATGCATGCAAATCCCACCCCTTCCACGCCTCAGTCCTCACGGTGCGACTGTGTGACCTGAGTAACCTTGTTCTCCCTGACGTCCCCCAGGGGCCGTCTGCATCCCGCTCTACATGCCCTACGTCCTGACGGGCCGCTGGACGCTCGGCCGAGCCCTGTGCAAACTCTGGCTGGTGATGGACTACCTTCTGTGCTCCGCCTCCGTCTTCAACATCGTGCTCATCAGCTACGACCGCTTCCTGTCCGTCACGCGGGCGGTGAGTGGAAACGTAGAGACGCGGCCCCCGTCCCTCGCCAGTCGCCAAATACAGTTTTGAATGGGCATATTTCACTTTTTTTTATCTCCCCGATTGAAGACGCCACAATTGTTTACACCTCCTGTCTCCATCCTATCCATTGGCTCGGTGTGACTGAGGCCTATGCTTTTTTCCCCCTCGGGAAACCATATTGCAGGTTAATGGTTTCTTTGGGAACGGGATGGCTCAGGTATTGGTTCGTAGACCTAAAGGCCAGGGGAGTCAAAGGTGATCCAAGGCAACCCTCTGTCCCGGCCGCGGCCATCTGTACGGGTTAATCCTCCGTGACCGGCCCAGGCCCCGGCGCCGCCGCCGCCGCTAATGAAAGCCCTTTTGGCCGTGGCAGCGGACACAGAGGTCAGAGGTCATGTGCTGGAGCCCTCAGCGCAGAAGGGCTGCCATGCCTGTCGCCACTCAGAGCCCTCTTTCAGGTGCCGCCACCCCCCCCCCCCCCCCCCCCCCCCCATGCTGAATGAATGGCCAGTCACCACGGGGGCTGTACTTCAGAGGAAGTAGTGTGTGTTATGATCGTGTTAGGTGTGAGGTAGTGATGACTGATACCAGGTATAGTGGGAATAATCACAGAGAGCACAAATTAATGGATTTTGGATACAAAATGGGACGATTTTTCTTTTCTTTTTTCTGACGTACGAGATCATTTTGAACATTCCATCTGAGGTGTGTATTTTTCTTGTGCCGACATGACAAATCTCCTGTCTTCTCCGCTGGCAGTTGCTGCCCAGAATTATCCAGTTTTTCGCTGTGTGTGTGTGTGTGTGTGTGTGTGTGTGTGTGTGTGTGTGTGTGTGTGTGTGTGTGTGTGTGTGTGTGTGTGTGTGTGTGTGTGTGTGTGTGTGTGTGTGTGTGTGTGTGTGTGTGTGTGCATGCGTGCGCCCGCGCGTGTGTGTGTGTCTAAGTCAGTGTGCCCATATGCAATGCATGCTAACTCTAAGATGAGTGCACAGCCTGGCACAGTAGACAAAGAGAGTGTTCTGTTTTCTTTCATAAGCAAACACTTAACATCAGAGCAATGAATACAAATAACACCAGAGAGAGAGAGAGAGAGAGAGAGAGAGAGAGAGAGAGAGAGAGAGAGAGAGAGAGAGAGAGAGAGAGAGAGAGAGGGAGAGGGAGAGGGAGAGAGAGAGAGAGAGAGACAGGGAGCTAGACAGAGCAAGAGAGCTAAAGGACAAGAGAGCGGGAGAGCTAGACACAGAGAGAAGGAGGCACAGGGAGAGATACTCTTCTTTAATTAGCTTGCTTTGATCATGGGGATCCTCTATCTGCCAGGGTCCTGAAAACCAGTCGACATCAATCACAGCAGAACCAGGCCGCGGGAAAGGGTGCATTTTCCTAAAAGCATTCCCCACCGATCACCTACATTTTTTAAAGGTTGTCAAAGTTAGCCTTTGACAATCGCAGGTGGAGTCAGAACGAATGTGCTTTAAAAGTGGAGATGGACTGGGAGCTGACACCATTACAAAGGGCTAAAGTCGGTGATAGAATACGTTTTCGGACGCATTTCCTATTTACAGGTTTGACCTTGCTGAGGAAATCCAGCCTCTCCCAGACCAATCTAGTGGGTAGCATTAGGCAAGAGATGTGCAAGAATAGGAGATGGGTTTGATTTTCCTTCTGTGGATTGAATACTGCACTGGAAGGGAAGGGATTACATTTTTCTCATCATATGAACAGTGTATCAAATATGATGGTTTGACACCAATAGTAGTAACTTCCCACACAGCTAGTAAATAATCACATGTTGAGTACCTGTAAGTAATCTGTGAATTATTTATTATTATTGTGGAATTTAGAGTATGTAAATAACCATGAAATCTAAAAAGAAACCACAATATTTATGAATTACATTACACTGTGTAAGTGTATTCTTTAGAAATTGACTGCTAATGGAGGCTTTGAATGTTCTCCTATTGATGCTAGACCATTGTTATCCTTATTGAGTAGTCCTCTAATCTCATTTTATCGATGGGAGATCAATGTGTAACCTAGCAACACTGTAGCTATTTACTGTGCACAAAGCAAGTTGTTTATAGATCTTCTGCTATTACTACTACTACTACTACTACTACTACTACTACTACTACTATCACCACTAAACATACCACTATACAATTAATACTACACGCATAATGTAAAGACTACTACTACAACTAATACTACTACTATTACTAGTACTACTACTACTACTACTATTACTACTATTACTAGTACTACTACTATTACCACTACTAGTGCTAGTACGGCTGGGATTGCCGGGGCTGATGGGGTATTGCGGGTTGGTTTTCCTAGATGAGTGCCGAGGTGTTCCTGAGGAAAACACTCTGACTGTTCTTGACAGGTTGGTTTCTGCCTCGCAGGGCTGACACCGCAATTGCAAATGTGTTTCTGAAAGGCTGTGTGAATGACTGTATGAACAGGTGTAGGTACGTGTGTATGAATTGCTGTCTGAATGGCTGTATGAATGGCTGTATAAACAGGTGTATGCATGTGGGTGGCCACAGGACTGAAAAGCGTAATGTAAATGCAGTCCATTTACTATTTACTCGTCCTACTAGGAGTTACTACTTCTACTCCTTCTACTACAACTACTACTACTACTACTACTGTCACTACCACCACCAATTTACAATTAGGGCATTTAGCAGAACCAACACTAATACTACTACTACTGCTGCTACTATATATAGTGATGTGCTTCTAATGCACTCTTACAAACATTCAAATGATACAGTAAAAAGTTATATTTGTTATTATACAAATCAGATGCTGATGAAAGATATGAATAATCACGTATACACATGCCACACGCACAATCAGAATTCATATTACTTCTACTACTACTGCTACTACTACGATTATGAATGCTTATGCTGATAATAACAGTACTAACAGTTATGACAAAAACATTTCTCCGTTTATTTCTCTAATTTATGTCTAAAAGGAAGCATCCGTCGCTGTTTATATCAGGATATTTGAAATAACTGAACTCACTATAATCTTAAAATTAGGTCAACTCATTATAATATTTAAAATTAGGGGACATAAAATTGCCTTCATGTTTGTTATGTTATCATCCTATGTTTGAATCAAGTTAGCTCATTGGCAAATGGCCCTAGTGGACATGAGGGCTGACTATTCTACTTATGCATGGGGGTGTCGTACCAAACCCCACCACTAGGGTGTGTCCTTTCATCCACATCAACGGGTACATTTTGCGGTTACACTGAGGTCAGGCTGCAGGGCCAGGTACAAGACAGCACTGCCTATTAGCTTGGAAAACTGTCTTGCTTGAAAGCACACCAGCTGCGCATGGTGTGTACGTTTGTTTGTGTGTGTGTGTGTGTGTGTGTGTGTGTGTGTGTGTGTGTGTGTGTGTGTGTGTGTGTGTGTGTGTGTGTGTGTGTGTGTGTGTGTGTGTGTGTGTGTGTGTGTTTGTGTGTCTGTTTGTGTGTGTGTGTTTGTGTGTCTGTGTGTGTATGTTTGTTTGTATGTGTGTGTGTGTGTGTGTGTGTGTGTGTGTGTGTGTGTGTGTGTGTGTGTGTGTGTGTGTATGTGTGGTGCGTGTGCGCACACGTGTGTGTGTGTGTGTGTCTGTGTTTTTTTTGGAAGGGTCGGGTCTGCTTGGCTACACTCCAAGCCACCTTGTGGTCTTGCATCTGTCACCACTCCCTGCACTGTGTGTCATAATAAAGTAGTCTAACATGGGCCAGGAGAAAACATTTGGATTATTCTAATGTCTCAGTTTGAGCATGGATAACATTGTACTACTGTTAAAACAAAGTGCTATTTGTATGTCTAAAAGCAACTATGAATGCTTACACCTGCACTTTCTGAATGTTCTTCCACGACTCAATCCATCCAGGGAATCTTCCTCGAATTATAAAGCAATAAATGTAGCTACAACACAGGCCACTAGAGGCTGCTAATGGGAAAACTTACACAGTTGCATATTTTATATGCACAATATTACTTTGTATACTCCAATGCTAAATCTAGGCTCAAAACTAGGACCAAAAATAGATGAACTTCGTGACTAACATTGGAGTGTTGACGTTTAACTATCAAGGAAACTGAAACACAGAGTTTTTGAGTTGGTTAATGCGCGTCTTATAAACACAATGGTCCACTAGGTCGCATGTGATATTTAATATTTAATGTGCACATTATTTCTTTGCATATTCCAATGCTAAAACTAGGCTCATAACATAGACCAAAAATAAATACAATGAACATCCTATCTAACATTTCCCTAGAGGGTTGACATTTAACTATCGAGGCAACTGAAACAACACATTATTGAGTCGGTTATTGTGCGTCTTTAAAACACATTGGTCCACCACGTCGCACACAAGAACAACACACAATGCAAACGATGCGGCGCACTCATCCAGCGTGTCTGCCCGCTGTGTGTGTCCCCTGTAGGTGAGCTACAGGGCCAGGCAGGGCATGCCCCACCAGGCCATGGCCAAGATGCTGGGTGTGTGGCTGCTGGCCTTCGCCCTGTACGGCCCCGCCATCATCTTCTGGGAGCTGGCGGTGGGCCGCAGCCGCGTGCCCACGGGCCAGTGCTTCGCCGAGTTCTACTCCACCTGGTACTTCCTGCTGAGCGCCTCCATGCTGGAGTTCTTCTCGCCGCTGCTCTCCGTGGCCTTCTTCCACATCAGCATCTACCTCAGCATCCGCCGCCGCCGGATCCTCCACAGCAGGGAGTCCGCCCCCCGGCCGCCGCCGCCGCCTCCGGAGCCCCGCGTCCTGTCCCGCCCCCACCACCAACACCACCACCACCCCCACCACCACCACCTGGCCGCCGCCGAGGCAGCCTCCTGTGCAGCCTCCTGTGCCCAGGGGAAGGACGGCCCCCCGTCGTCGCGTTCCCTGCACCAGCACCACGGGGGTCTGGGGGCGAGGCTGGTCATGAGGGGCTCCTTCCTCTCCCCTTCCTCCCCCTCCTCCTCCTCCTCCACCACCTCCGCTAACGCCACCGCCGCCAACGCCACCGGCGGCACCGGCACCACGGGCAAACTGGACCTGTCGGCGGCCTGCCGCCCCAGTCGTCTGTCCAGGGACAAAAAGATCGCCAAGTCCCTGGCCATCATCGTGTGTGTGTTTGCCATCTGCTGGGCGCCCTACACCCTCCTGATGATCATCCGCGCCGCCTGCAGGGGGCGCTGCATCCCGCATCACTGGTATGAGGTCACCTTCTGGCTCCTGTGGCTCAACTCGGCCATTAACCCCTTCCTGTACCCGCTCTGCCACAGTAGCTTCCGCCGCGCCTTCGCCCGCATCCTGTGCCCGCGGAGACGGGCCACTCAGTCCTCGGCTGACCTTCACGGCAGCCACTGACAGGAGAGTACACGCGCGCGCACACACACGGAGGCGCACGCACACACACACACGCGCGAACATGCACGAGTGCACATGGATTTATTATTAATGAATGCGTATTGTGTACATCTTTACTTGAGTCATTGGTGGTTGCAAATAACGCTGGTCACAGCTCAGTACACATGGGAGGACGGGAGATGGAGTGAAACTAGATTTTAGGAGTTATTTTTGTCATAATGACCATTGCTTGCGGCCTATTTAGGCGGTACAATTTAGGAGGTGTCGTTTATTAGTGTTTTGTGCTAGGAAATACTAGGAAATACAGTGTAAATGATGTATCAGACATAATTTAAAAGCGTTTTCTATACAATATAGGATGGAAAGGACGTAAAAGTGCCATTTCATGAAGCCAGTGGATTTATCATCTTTGTTGGAACTTTACGTTGGGTGAAAGTGTGCACCAAAAAGCAAGTTCAATGGGTTGAAGAGGAAGCACATTTGCACTACTTCACTAAAATATATCGTCTTGAAAATGTTTACGACTATCTCTTTAACAGATCTCTCTCCTAATCCCATGGCAACAATGCAAAACAGTATTTGTTCGGATAAACCGTCAAACAGATGTATTTCTGCTCAAGTACCACTAGATGTCACCATTTACCTTCACAGCATTATCTGCTAGCGGTGCTTCGGTGTTAGGTTGTTTTTTTGCAGTGTAAATCAGCTTTAGGAAATATTTGGAAATATTTCATGTTCAAGGTGGATGTTTTACACAATGAATGTGAATAAGCTACATACATTGAAACAATAAAACAACCTATTATCAGTGCAATACAATATGCTTGTGTAGGATCGATCTTTAAGTGTATTTATACTACGTTGTATCTTTCTATGGCTCAAACCGAGCTTAAGAACTTTGTTGTAAAATGTAGTTATTACGAACTTTATGGTCAACTGCATGGTTTACTATACGACATTGTTGAACCAACCATGAATATGAGCCTTTAAAAACCATGTCTAGAAGATCCATTGCATCAATTAAAAAAACAACCATTGTTTTCCTGCACATCCTGGCTTCCAAAACCACCGATACTTTCCCTGTCAGCCTGATGGGGGCAAACTAGGCCGCCTCTTCTCCAAAGCCTCACAAGTTGAGTGACAACTTCCTTCTGAAGAGCCGGTGGCGGCGTGGCGGTCTCCTTTGTCTCAGTCCGTTCCCCGCGCCGTCTTCACTGGCCTTCTGATAGATGAGAGGAGGTCTTTCAGGACACAGACTTATTAGTCCAGTAATTACGCCATCATGCTAGATAGCGAGGGGTTACGTTGCAGGTGCCCGCTCCCACAGGGGACCGGCATTGCTCAAAATGTTGCCTCTGCCCCCGCGCACATCTGGGGCCCCCTTGGTCAGGTGCTGGGAATAGGGGCACAGCTGCAGGGAGCCGGCCTCTGCCCCCTTGGTACTCTCTCCCTCTCTCTTCCACTTCTCTCCCTATCCTCCTCGCCCCATCTCTATTTCTCTATCTCCTCGCCTACCTCCGTCTCCCTATCCTTCTCTCCCCATCTCTCCCTGTGCCCAGCTTCCTATCTCTCTCCCGCTCTCTCCCCATCTCCATCTCTCTGTCTCTCGCTCTCTAATGCTCTCTCTTTCCCCTCTCTCCCTCTCTCCCCATCTCCATCTCTCTGTCTCGCTCTCTAATGCTCTCTCTTTCCCCTCTCCCCCTCTCTCCCCATCTCCATCTCCCTGTCTCGCTCTCTAATGCTCTCTCTTTCCCTTCTCTCCCTATCTCCATCTCTCTATCTCTCTCTTTCTTTCTCTCTCCCTTTCCCCCTCTCCCTATCTCAATCTCTGTCGCTCTATCTCTCTCTCGCTATCCCTCTCTCTCTCCCTCACCCTTGCTAACCCTATGTATCTCTCTCTCTCTCTCTCTCCCACTAGCTCAATCTCTCTCTCCCACTAGCTCAATCTCTCTCTCTCTCCCACTAGCTCAATCTCTCCCTCTCTCCCACTAGCTCAATCTCTCTCTCTCTCCCACTAGCTCAATCTCTCTCCCTCTCTCCCCCTTCGCCCCTGTGGCTTGGCGCAGAAGGTGGGGTGAGTGGGGGCGAGAGAGGGTGTGGGGGGGGAGGGGGAAGGTGCAGAGCCACACTTGTGACCGGAGGGATGCAGACCACATTTCCCTTGGGGACGATGGGGGAAGGGGGAAAGAGGGTGGAGAGGGGTGTGTGTGTGTGTGTGTGTGTGTGTGTGTGTGTGTGTGTAGGGGGGGTTAGTTGGGGGGGGGGGGGGGGGGGGAGAGGGGGGAGGCAGAAGTGCATTTATCAGCAGAATGGCCGACCTGGGTTCACTCTCCCTGTGTATCTAAATGCACCAGCGAGGGCTGTCCCGCCGGAGCCACAGCCCTAGATGCTGCTGTGCAGTTATATTAGACGGAGTACTGCCATCGATTTGCTTGATAGATTGAAATGTCGTGGCATGTGTGCCAGGCCGACGAGCTGTTGGACACGTCAGGGGGATGGTGCCACTTTAAATTGGCCAAGGAGGGGCAGGCAGGCGCCGGGGAAAAAGCAACATAGATGTTGCACTGCAGAGACTTGAGTGATTTGTATTCAGTGCATGTAAACAGCACAGTTTTATTCTCATGTGTTGCTCGCTGTCTGTGCTTTAAACAATGTGTGTGTGTGTGTGTATGTGTGTGTTTGCACGTGACAGGATGTGTTGGAGTGCATGTGTGTCTGCGTGACCCCATGTCTGTGTGCATATGCCTCCAATGTGTGTGCCTGTCTTTGCGTGCGTCTATGTAAGTATACATTGTTTATCTCGACATGCATGTTTCCATGCATGTCGAGATATTTGATGGGGTGTGTGTGTGTGTGTGTGTGTGTGTGTGTGTGTGTGTGTGTGTGTGTGTGTGTGTGTGTGTGTGTGTGTGTGTGTTTATGAGGGTCTTGGATGTCTTTGACCCTGAGCAATGTGTCTGAGAGCTCTGACCCCCAGTGGAGCGCACCTGTGCTCCTAAAGTTTATGGAGCCCATTAGCAGAGACACAAACAGTGATCAGAGGTGGCGAGGGAGCCCTGAACGACTTCCATTTTATAGTTGAAGTCTTAGAGGTTTTCCCGCCGCGCTTTAGATGCGATGACTTGCAAGACACGGAGAGGAAGTCCGCCCCTTAGGTTTCTGTTTTGATTCCTCCTGCAGTTCACACAATAAAAGCCCCAGTCATGCAGAGTAGTCTAAGAGTCTTCTCCCGGGGCTTAAGGAGAAATCAGGTCAACAGAGTCTATAAAAACATTTTTATGGATTTCCGGACTGATACCTGGATCAATTCGTTTCCCCAACTTCATCCCACACAGATGGATAGCGCACTCAGACTCAGAGCCGAACCGCACCACTCCGTCTGCGGCCAAAGGGCCTCATGCACGACCTTGTTTCGTGTTTTTTTTCCGTTGTTGCTGCAATCGCAGGATCACTTAGGAGTATGTGCGCCCCTCTGCCTCCACTCTTCATTCTCTTACTTGGCCGGCTAAATGTAAACCAGGATTAATATTTCACGAGGCGCATATTGGAAAAAGGAGGGGAAAAAGCAAACAAACTAAAAAAAATAATAAATAACTAAAAACACCCCCACACAACGTTTCTGCTTTGATTCCTTCGCGTCGCTTCCCTTCGCCTCCTTCCGTTCTCGCCCCAGCTCTTTTTCCTGCGACGGCAAACTTCCTGACTGGAGATTAAATAATTCCATTGGAATCCTCTCAGGATGGTTTCCCAGCACTTGGCAATTAAACAATTACATTTAATCAGCATGGGGCGACGCTTCAAGTCACCCTCATTTCAGACGTTGATTAAAAGCAATTCTGCAGTGGTTATTGCGCCGACTTTAGAAAAGTGCGGTTCACCGAGGTTTACCGGGCGTGTGCGTAGGTTGTGGGGGGGGGGGGGGGGCAGCGGGGGGCTCAGCCGCGGTCGGGAGCGCCGGGGTGCCTCTCAGGGGTGGGGAGCGGTAATGACAGAACCCGCGACAGACCTCGCCGCGTCCCCGCAGTCGGTTGCTAGTTAGATTACTGCCAGGCACTCTGACCCCCGCAGCAAAGACGCCTCGGCGAACAATGGAGCGGAGACGGCATTAAGCCATGCATTGGGGAGACGGCGGCTCTGTGTGTGGATAGATGTGTGTGTGTGTGTGTGTGTGTGTGTGTGTGTGTGTGTGTGTGTGTGTGTGTGTGTGTGTGTCTGTATAAGTGCGTATCTTGTGTCTATTTCTATGTCTGTAAGTGCGTATGTGTATGTGTGTGTGCGTGTCTATGTGAGTGTGTGTGTGTATCTGTGTCTATGTCTGTGTAAGTGCGTATGTTTGTTTGTGTGTGTGTGTCTGTGTGTGTGTGAGTGTACGTGCGTATACATACAAGCCTGTGTGTGTGGGGGTTTGTCTTTACATGCATACGCAGGTGCATGGGTATGTGTGTGTGTGTGTGTGTGTGTGTGTACGTGCATTAGTGTGTGTATGCAGGTGCATGTGTGTGTTCGCAGGTGAATTTGTGTGTGTGTGAATGTGCATTAGTGTGTACGTGTAAATGGAGGAGAGGGGTGTGTGTGTGTGTGTGTGTGTGTGTGTGTGTGTGTGTGTGTGTGTGTGTGTGTGTGTGTGTGTGTGTATATGTGTGCGCATGTGTGTACATATGTGTGTCCAGTCATATGTGTGTACTCACATACGTGTGCATAGTGTGTGTGTGTGTGTGTGTGTGAGAGAGTGTGTGAGTCTTATTAGTTTACAAAGTGCTAACGTGTCAATCACTAGGCTGGCCCGTGCGTTGCGTTCTGCTCTCTGGGCTGAGGTGCGTCTGCGCTGAACAAATGCTCCTTGACATGTAGAATTTCATCACGCGCCGCGCAATAACCTGCCCCTGCATAAGCAGACGGCAGCGCGCGCGCGGGGCGGGTGGGAGGGGCTGTTGTCAACGCTGTTGTTTCTTTAATACACGTCAGGAGCGCTTTGACGTGCTGGGTTAGGGCGAGAGAGATACCTGGCATCCGCCTCGCCGGCTCCGCCTCCCGCTCCTCCTCCCCCACCTCCTGCTCCTCCACCTCCACCTCCAAGTCCTCCACCTCCTTCACCTCGTCCACCTCCACCTCCTGCTCCCTCACCTCCTCGACCGCCCGCTCCTCCACCTCCTGCTCCTCCTCCTCCTCTTCCACCTTTGGCCCTCCTCCTCCTTCTCCTCCACCTTCAGCTCTTCCACCTCCTTCTGCTGCTCCACCTCCACCTCCTCCTGCTCCTCCACCTCCTTCTCCCACTCCTCCTCTTCCACCTCCTGTATCTTTCCCGCCTGCTCCTCCTCCTCCTCCTCCTCCTCCTCCTCCTCCTCCTCCTCCTCCTCTTCCACACAGAGAGGAGTGGTGTGGAGGGGAGTGGTGTGGCAGCGGTGCCGACCCAGCCTCCTCCAGTGAAACCCAGGTGCCGCTGTTTCATGAGACCCCCCACCGGCTCTGCAGCCCTCTTAATTAGGCGCTTCCGTCAGCTGGCACCCAGGGCCCCTCGGAGAACCGGCAGCGCTCTCCGGCCCCTTTGTTGTCTCCTCCATTCCTCCACTCCACCTCCACCACTCGTCCGCATCCCGCACCGCGCTCCTAAATAGTCGGATATACGGAGCGTACACGAAGCGCACGGTGCTTCATCATCTGTTTCTGTTAGATCTGCGAAGGCCGCGTGATTTTATGCGTGCCTGTGTGTGTGTGCGCGTGTGTGTGTGTCTGTATGCGCGCCGGTCTACGTGCATGCGCGCATCCACGCGGATATCGTCAAGTCGGTTTAATTTAGCATGTAGCCTCTGTAGAGACGTCGGCGTGTGACAGTACAGAAGTCCTTACTGTAGTACGGTAAGCTGCCCTTAATGATGGCGTACAAGAGGCGGGCACCGGGTCATGATGAGTCCTATTAGGAGAGCCTCGCTGACAGCCGCGCGCTCCGGCGACACGCTCGTATCCAGAGCGAGAGGGAGACGTTCCAGGGTTTAAGTGCGCGACGACGGGGTATAAATAAAGATAAAAGGTGTAACAAGTCAGGGACCGCGTAGCCTTAGCACGCTCCGCTTATCGCGAGAGTGTCGCAACAACAATAGTCTCTTCTAATGACACCCCCCCCCCCCCCGCCCCTGATTCACCCCGCTCCTCTACAGGTCCCGGGGGGGAGGGGGCTCCAAAAAGTGATAATTACATGAAATATACATAGAGAATAAAAGGAGCGTGTTTACATAACCAGGCCCCCATAAATATCTGACTGAGAATACATTGTTCTCCGACTCCCTTTTAAGCCCATCTCCCAGGGATGCCATTTTAATGACATGATGGTTTAAAGAGATGCGGCTCCATCTCGTGCCATATTTAATTAACTTTTCCCTTTTTCTGACGCAGAGGAAAGAAAAAAAAACTAAAAGGCGGGAATAAAAGGGGGTAAAACGTGATAGAGACAAACACACGATCGCGCGCAGACAATAACAAATAGCTAAGAGAGCATGGGGGGGGGGGCAGGGGGAGAGTGGGAAACACGAGCACAGTCCCTGTCATGCTTTTGTGAGCTGTTTACAATACAAGCGGTGCAGGGGAGAGGAGATGGGCGAGAGAGAGATAGCAAGAGAAAGCGAGAGAGAGAGAGAGAGAGAGAGAGAGAGAGCGAGAGAGAGCGAGAGCAAGGGAGCGAGAGGATACAAAATCACAAATTAGAGATCATAGCGAGGGGTGAGGAAGAGGGGACGAGGGGGAAGCCTGAAGAATAAAAATAGAGGAGTGAAACGGGTGGAAAAAAAAGAGAGAGAAGGGGGGAGACGGGAGCATAGAGATGATTAGAGAGGAGTCACAGAGAGGTGGAACGCGGCCTTGTCCTCCTCTGGGACACCATAATGGCACATTTCCTGCTTTATCACCAATAAGCAAAGCGGAAAAAAACAAAAAGACAAACTGGTATCAGGAGGTGTGGTGATCAGCTCACGTCCTCGCATCCCCACAGCGAGGCGAAAGGCCAAACAAATACCAAAATAAAAACGTAGATCTCATCTTAGTCACTGGTTTATGCATTGCTTTGTGGAAAGCACCCATAATAACATAACATAAAAGCGTTCTCTCTGTTCCGCATCGAGACGAGGCAGATTAAGCAGATGCTGTTTGGCAAGGGGTCATGGTACAATACTGCTGGCTGGTGCAATGCCTCTGTGCACATATTCAATGCATAAAAATGGTTGTATCAATTGTACAAAGGACATTAAATGATAATAAAAAAACAGCCCATTAGGATTATTCTTTGATTAATTATGAATTCTCTGTCTAGCTATAGTACCACACACACACGCACGCACGCACGCACACACGCACACACACACACACACACACACCGAGCATTATTAAAAGACATTAAAATATCAACAGGTACGACTAATGAGCTCACACTGCTCACATATGCCACATGTACACAATGTGTTTCTGCTACGGCGCCCGGTTGCAAGTCACACATTGCAAGTCGAGCATATATAGAGCCCACATAGAGTATACATAGAGTAAACAGAGTATGCATGGAGCATAGTTAGAGCATACATAGAGCATGTATAGAGCATGCATAGAGGATGCATATGCCAGACATAGAGCTTGCATAGAGCATACATAGAGCATACATAAATCATAAATAGAACCCACATAGGCCATATATAGAGTGTACATAGAGCATACAAAGAGCATGCTTAGAGCATACATAGGGCATTCTTAGAGCATATATAGAACTCAGATAGAGCATACATAGAGAACAAGTAGAGCACACATAGAGCACACAGAGCATATATAGTAGTGGTGGAAGTGCAGTGTCTGGCAGTTGTACACTTTGATAGGATCCATGTTCATGGCTGTGGCTGTATACATGTTGCATTATTGATCCCCCCCCCCCCCCTCCCCTCCTTCATAATCTGTCAGCCCTCATCCCATTGGCTGGTGACGCAGTCTGGAGTCGGGTTGACCCCGCATGCTCTATATTTCATTGTTTGGTTGTTTTGATTCATTTTTTAAAATGAAGCCCAGAAATGAAATAAAGAAAAAGAATGGGACACATACACAAACACACAGACACACGTGCGCAAACACACAGAGACACATGCACACGCGCACGCACGTGGGTACACGTACATATACAAACACACACACACACACACACACACACACACACACACACACATGCCTTATCTATTTCAAGTGTCCGTCAGGGGTATTGGGCCAGAGAGAGAGAGAGAGGGGGGGAGAGAGAGAGAGCGAGAGAGAGAGAGAGAGAGAGAGAGAGAGAGAGAGAGAGAGAGAGAGAGAGAGAGAGAGAGAGAGAGAGAGAGACAGAGAGAGAGAGAGAGAGAGAGAGAGAGAGAAAGACAGACAGACAGACAGAGACAGAGAGAGATACAGAGAGAGAGAGAGAGAGAGACAGGGAGAGAGAGAGAGAGAGAGAGACAGACAGACAGACAGAGACAGAGAGAGAGACAGGGAGATACAGGGAGAGAGAGAGAGACAGGGAGATACAGAGAGAGGGATGGGGAGAGTACTGGAGGGCGCTGCTCACCTTCAGCTGTCTCCCAGTTCAGGAGGCAGGGGGGATCATTAGCCCCGGTGGCCGGGGGAGGGGCACTGGGAGAGGGGCGGGGGGGGGGGCCGGAGCGCTTGCCCTTGCCTGACCTCTGGACAGGGGTCGCGGACTGGCGGCCAAGAACGCCAGCCGCCCGGCGCTGGGCCCTGATGGATGCGGTGACGGGACGGAGCTCTGCCTCTTTGCGGTAGAGACGTCCACCATGTGTCGATCGGTGTGGAGGACATCTTGACGTTTTCGGATTTATAAAATGATATTCCATTCGAATTTACACAAGACTCGTCGACTGGTGGATCGGACATTTGATGAGTCGAGATAAAATGGGTCGAGATTATACTAGATGATATTTGTTTATATTTTCGATTATGCTAGATATGATTATATTATATTTGATTACATTTTTTAAAATGTGATCAAATATCATTGGTTTTGATGAGGCATCATAGAGCGAACGATAACAATCAAAGACCATGTCTTCTTCTATGGTATGAAGTTTTGCGACGTACACCGCTTTCCCTGTGATGCGTGGAACAGTTTTTAGTTTAGCACGGCGGTAGGTGTTGTGTCTCTCTCTGTCGCTCTCTATCTCCCATCGAAAGAGCCTGTGCTGAACCTGCTGGTGCTATTAACAGCTCCTAATATCATCTCATTATCACCTAGAAAGAGTCAAGTCTAGCATCCGCGCATTTGTTCTTCAGAATAATACTCAAAAGCCAGTGAAAAGACGTCGGTTGTCCGTATATTTCCATCTTCAAAAAAGGCTTGAAACCGAGATTGAATCGAGATCCAGCGCGTCTAAATGAGTATAGAAAACGACTGGAGCGAGCCGAACGACTCAAACCGCCGCCACCCTTTACTCGCTTCAATTCATATTCATAAGTGTCTTGTCACGGCCTGCTTCTGAGCTTCTAGAAGGGTGTACATTTTGCTGACACAGTTCTGAAGAGTGGAGAAAGAGCGTGTGTGCCCATGTGTGTGAGTGTGTGTGTGTGTGTGTGTGTGTGTGTGTGTGGATGTGGAGCACCGGTGTGAGATATTGGGTTACTCCAGACGGTCCCAGTGGATCCGCTGGGCCAAATGGATCTGGATCCCACGCTTGGCCGCACATATTGAATGCCATAAGAGGTCTCCCAGGTCTCCTTCGGTGGGAGGAACGTTCAGCCTAACTATGTTGAGTTTTCACCAAACCAAATCTCCCCTCCACCAAAGAAGAAGAAGAGGAAGGGGTAGAGGAGGAGGAGGAGGAGGAGGAGGAGGAGGAGGAGGAGGAGGAGGAGGGGGAGATGAAGAAGAGGAGGAGGAGGAAGAAGAAGAATGAGAAGATGAGGAAGAAGAGGAAGAAGAAGAGGAAGGACAGCAAGGACAATTGGAGGACGGACATTGAAACGCTGGCACGTCGACGTGTTTGTGTGCGTGCGTGTGTGTAAGTGTGTGTGTATGCTGTATGCTCATCCGGTGTGAAATTGCTCGTTTTACATCAGTTTTGCTCATGCTGTACTCCTGCAGTTACTGTTGTGTTACTTATGCCACTGTTATTATACCGACAGTACTACGACTAATGAAATTGTAATACTACTACTGCGACAACAACTACAGCCAACCACTACGTTTACTGCTACAACTTCTACTCGTGAAACTACTACTACTACTACTACTACTACTACTAGTACTACTACGACGACAACCACAGCCAACCTCTACGTTTACTGCTACAACTTCTACTCGTGCTACTACTACTACTACTGCTACGATGACAACCACAGCCAACCACTAGATTTACTGCTACAACTTCTACTCATGCTACTACTACTACTACTACTACTACTACACTCACTTACCTCGACCTACTGCGACTACTGCTACCAGTACTAATGTGAAAGGAAAGGGATTAGAACGGGCATCAGATAAACAAGCCATCAAACCTCTAAATAAATAAACAAAACACGGCCATAGATATCCGGAGCGAACAACCAGAAAGAGCCCAACGACCGGGCACTTCTGCCCTCTCGTGAACATCTGGCCTGGCCGCCCCATCCCACCACGATACGCTGGACGGGTACGGTGCAGTGTTGCATTGTGGGGCCATTTGCTGTACTCTGTACTGTATGACACCACGGAGGACCCTGAGCCATACAGGCAAAGTTATCTCTGAACAAGCCATCCATTCTGCTGCTTTCTGATGGAGAATACTTTAGGGCCCTGTAATTATATCGCTTTAAATGAGCCCTCGAGAGCTCCCCTGCCGAATAGCCCCACAAAATCTCACACTTGGGCGAGTGTCAGAAACTCAACACCACGTGCATGCATGTGTGAGTGTGTTTGCGTGTGTTTATGTGTGTGTGTGTGTGTGTGTGTGTGTGAGTGTGTTTGTGTGAACATCCTTTTTTTTCATCAGCTGCTGCTTAGGCTGCCGAAAAAAGCAGGGCCGCCGTGGTTGTGATACGCCTCACAAGTGAATTTAATTAAATCATAAATATGAGCTGGAGGCTGCCACCCAATTTAATGTAATGGATGATGTGGGCCAGTCCATCTCTGGCAAATCAAAGTTCTGGACCTGTTCAAATGCCCTTTAGGCTTATTAAAAGTGCCTGGCAGGGGGAGATGCTAGCAAACTTGTTTAATAGATGTCCAGCTTGCATTCGGCATGACAGTTAAAGTTGGACCGTACCGTGATGGACTGGGGGGGGGGGGGGAGGTGGGGTTCTGTTCTGGCTCCGAGATAAATTCAATTAAATCACACCCCTTTTTATCAATAATGAAAGATAATCTTCAGGACAAGCATCCCAGAGACGAAACAGAGCCACATGGACACGTCATCTCCAAGTGTCCCTTTTACCGAGATATCCTTAGCACCATATAGCTAGCCGTTATGGTTGTGATGTTAATGAGGTGAAGTGGTGACTCTTTCATAGCTTATGTACCCGTTTTTCCATCATGAACAATTGTAGGACAGGCAGATGTTGTCGCATGGCTTTCCCCCCCGCCCCCCTCCCGCCCCCCCTGACTTGACAGAGACAGAAGAATGTCTGTGTTTGTCCCCCGGAGTGCTGTGGGCTCCCCAAATAGACCTAGCGCACAAGGGTGTGCGGAATGGGACCGCACAGGGTGATGGGTAATGGAGTCATTAATAACAGAGACCTCCCTGAAGATGCTCAGATGTTCGTTAGCGAGAGCCACGAGGGAGAGGAAAAATAGGATGCAATTTGATATAATGAAGGAAGCAAAAAAACAAAAAGCTTGAACCTAGCAGAGCAGTTGATGTCATTTAATGCTAATTGTGTTTGTATTGTCCTGTCGGATTGGTTTAATATACGCTGCACGTTGTTATGCACACTCGGTGGCACGCGCACACACATAAGATACATCAATAAATAAAGGGACATTGAAGCCATTTCCTCATACATTTTTTTTTAATATTTCCATCACATGTGCAACACAAAAAAATGAGCTTTGCGAAATGCAGAGCTCCATATTTGTACAATACGTTTGAACAACATCAGAGAGCACTGTCCGCCAGGAGATGTTGGCTTCCTGCACGCCCAATAGGAACAATTCTCAGTCAAAAGGTCAAAACATTGAAAGTTGTCTTTTTTTTTTTATTTATACAAAAGTGCATCTCAGATTCAACGAATGCAAAACATTTACATTTTAACTGAATGATTTAGAGCTGTACGTTAACGCTGCGACGGCTTCCAGCTTGAGAACAGCAATAGGACACTGCAAATAAAATAAACCGATTCAAAATAATAAAATAAAATACCCACAGAAGTTTTACTTGAGCAGTCCTCCAGAGTCTAGAGGAACCGCCAGTGGAGTTTTATAACCCACAACCCCCCCCCCTGAGAGGGGGGGCTTTGGGACACCACATTTGTGTACATATCTCACAATCCCAAATTCAAACGGAAAGACTCCCGATCGCGAGAAATTATAACAAGATAATGAAAAAATAAAAAACGGAAAAAGAGAGAAAAGGAACCCCCCCCCCCCCCAAAAAAAACAAAAAAACTCAACACAGATTCCAGTAATCTCCAGGCTTTCACGAAGCGGTAAACATTAACAACAGAAATGTACAGGTTGAGCTCACGTCGGTCCCCAGAACTCTAGGAGACACATGGGTCGGGGTGTGTGTGTGTGTGTGTGTGTGGTGGGGGGGGGGGGGGGCTCGCGCCTCTGTTCATCAGCCAACAAGAGGAGCCATCCTTCCATCATCACCCCCTCTCTTTTTCCAAATCTGTGTCACTGCGTTTGCATATATCAAAATGCGGTCCTGCCCCCCCCCCCCCTCCCCCCACTGTCTTTCCACTGATCTCTGTGTAGTTCTCCCGTCCCTCTCATCTCTCTGAACACCATGTACTCACAAGCGGGCCGGATTAGCCACGCCGTCCGACCTCAGCTGGTCCTCTGGCGGAAACGTTGGGAGGGGGCACGCTTGCAAGCATGTACACACGCACACACACACACACGCCCTCACGCACGCATCGCACTCACACGCACGCACGCACGCACGCACGCACGCACACAAACACACACACACGCACGCCTACCCAGCAAGTCGTCAGCCCTCTCTAATGATTAACCAGGTCAGGATATAGCGTCAGTCAGGGAGGGGGTTGGGGACGGGGGGGGGGCAATAGACGTGTGTGGCTGGATTTCAAGCATTTCCAGCAGCACCTTACACACTGGGTGGCACCCCACCCTGCTGGGTGGCACCCCACCCTGCTCGTCCTCCCACGCTGACGGATGAGTCCCCTCTGATTGACAATGGCATTGATCGCATATTTTCTCTCTCTCTCTCTCTCTCTCTCTCTCTCTCTCTCTCTCTCTCTCTCTCTCTCTCTCTCTCTCTCTCTCTCTCTCTCTCTCTCTCTC
>NC_079419.1:6332163-6342517 GCF_026213295.1 Gadus chalcogrammus
CTCTCTCTCTCTCTCTCTCTCTCTCTCTCTCTCTCCTCTCTCTCTCTCTCTCTCTCTCTCTCTCTCTCTCTCTCTCTCTCTCTCTGACGGAGCTGGTCGTGTTGAGAGCAGTGCGTAATCGTTTTCGGTTTTTTGCCAATGTTGGCGTCTTTTTTATTTATTTATTTTCTAACAAGTAGCTGTCTAAATTAAACTGTTACTTTGTCTAAAAAGGTCGCGTTTGACCGGCTTGGCGTTTCGCCAGCCGCAGTTTTACTGCAAACAAACATTTGGTAGAATGGCCACGACAGGTGGTTCCATGAAGCCCCGTCTCGTACTCACTCCCAAGCATGGCTGTAGGTGCGTGCCGGACGCCTCGGTTACGGTGGAGGATGTTTTATTGGCAATGTGCGAGGTAATTGGTGGTGGAAAGAAAATCAAATCTGCCTCTCGTATGAATAAAGCCATTGTGGTTTTTTTATCGGAAACGGCTTTGGTGGATAAATTGATCGAGGAAGGGCTTGTCATTAAGGACTTATTTGTTCAAGTTTTACCTCTATCGTCCCCTGCCAAGAGAGTTGTTCTCTCTAATGTACCCCCTTATTTTGAAGATGAGATTTTGGAGAGGATCCTCTCCAGATACGGGAAACAAACGGCACCGATAAGGCCGGTTCTAGTCGGCTTTAAAAAGCAGACTTTATATCATGTGGAGAGCTTCAGATTACAAACGTTTATGATTTTGAGCGAGCAGCATCGGGACCTGGACGTGGCTGTTAAGCTGACGCATGGAGGGAAAGACTATGTTATATACATTTCCTCAAACTCCATGAAATGTTTCGCTTGTGGAGAACACGGACATTTCAGGGGATCATGCCCGGGTACAGAGCAGGGAGGACGGCCTTCTGGGGCCAAGAAACACTGCAGGTGCAGGTGCAGCGACGGCGAGTCGGGCTTCTGGGGAGCCGGCGCAGGGTGAACGCATGCCCGGTCCCGCACCAACACCAACGGTACCTGTTGCGATGACACCCGGTCCCGCACTATTACCAACGGGACCTATTGCGGATTTACCGACCCCCGATCCCGCACCTTTGGCACCGGGACCGGTGGTGGACTCCCAGATCCCTGGTCCTTCTGGTGCTGGAGCACAGGGGGCATTCAACTGGCGGGAGAAACGTTTTTTTCTGACATCTCAGCGCCAACCGACCAGCGAAGCTGATGAGGACCGAGGGATCGCCGCATCGCTGGAGGACGCCACGGAGGAGGACGCCGCGGAGGAGGGCGCAGAGATCGCCGCGTCGCTGGAGGACGCAGAGATCGCCGCGTCGCTGGAGGACGCCGCTGAGGACAACGCAGAGATCGCCGCGTCGCTGGAGGACGCCGCTGAGGAGGACGCGCACCAAACGGCGGGTTTGCAGCAGCTGAAACCGGCCAGTCAACCAGAACGGAGCAGCGGCAAGCGTAAAGCGAAGAGCCGCGGGGGCCAGGCGGGGGCGAAAACTGGGCGCAGAACGCGCTCTTTGGAGAGGAGTGGGGCGCTTTCTGAGAATGAATCAGAAATTGATTTTAACGAGTACCAGGAAGTGACCATGGAGAATGTGCAGCAGCCTGTAGGGGAGAGTGTGGAGCTTCCAGGGAAATTTGTTCGGAAGGGTAAGCAGAATTTGTATTCTATTACCAGACTAAACAAATTTCTGGATGACACAAAGGGTCAGCGTAAGATAAGCCTTACATCTTTCTTTCCTGACTATAATTTGTTTCTCCTCTCCTCTACTGCGGCCTTAAGGAATGCCACCATGACAGAGCTTACCATACAGAAGCGTTTCCGAATCAAGAAACTGCAGAGTACAGTAAGGGCTGAATTAAGTAGTCTGGCCAAATCCACAGTACCTCCCAATGAGTGTTCATAACTTGTTTTTACGGTTGGGTTTTCTTACCATCTTCATGGCCACTATTATTCTTGGGTCCCTTAACATCAATGGCTGTAGAAATGCTAAGAAAAGAGCGGCACTACTGGAATATATTTATTTTAAAAAGTCCTCTGTTGTCTTTTTACAAGAGTGTCACTCCGACCAAGATAACCAGCCTCAGTGGGAAATGGATTGGAAGGGACCAGTGTTTTTTAGTCATGGTTCTAGTGTCAGTGCTGGAGTAGCTACTCTTCTCTCTCCTGGTCTACCTTGGCAAGGTTTGTCTCATGTGAACATAATAGCAGGACGCCTACATAGGGTTGATGCCTCCTTAGATGGAATGTTTTTTTCTTTCTTCAATATCTATGCTCCTTGCCTAGGCCAGGAGAGATGTGTTTTTTTTAAAGCCCTGTCTGACGCACTAAAAAGCTGCCCCCCAGATAATGTTCTTATTCTAAGTGGGGATTTTAACTCCACACTGGACCACACTTTGGATAGGAACCATGATGAGCCTCATCCCCAATCAGCTAATGAGCTGAGGGCGTTGATAGCTTACCATGGCCTTGTGGATGTGTGGAGAGAGGAATTTCCAGGGTCTAGACAGTACACCTGGTTGAAAACTAATCGAAACATGCTATCAGGGGCAAGGCTAGACCGTATTTATGTCAGAAAACAGGATAGGGGACGTTTTTTTAAGACCAGTATCACCCCGATGGGCCTGTCTGACCATCACTATGTCACTGTGTCAATTGTCACCACACTTCATAGGCCGAAGAGCCCGTACTGGCGTTTTAACAGTAGGCTACTTCAGGATCAGGGGTTTGTGAGTTCCTTCACCTTTTTTTGGGAGACCTGGAGGGTGGAGAAAGCACGATGCAAGTCCCTAACTCAGTGGTGGGACCTCGGGAAAGTCCAGATTAGATTGTTTTGTCAGCAGTACACCGCAAATTCCACCAGAGCGGTTAAGATAAAACTTGAAGCTCTGGAACAAGAGATTTTATTTATAACTGCGAAGGCCAGTGGTAGGGATATGGCAGGTTTTGAGACCTATCTGAACCAAAATAAGTTACAACTCAGGAGCCTTCTGGAGGATAGGGGGGAGGGGGCCCTAGTGAGAGCCCGCTATAAACTTTATGCAGACATGGATGGCCCCACAAAATTTTTCTTTGGACTGGAGAAGCGGACATCAAAAACTGAAAATATGCAGTGTCTCAAGCTCCCTGGTGGAAGAGAGACAACTGACTCAGCTGACATCAGGTCACTTTCATTGGTTTTTTACGAAGATCTGTTTAGAGCTGAAGATTGTGATGTATCTGCGGTGGATGAGCTCCTGCAAGGTCTACCACGATTAGGAGATGAGGAGGCCCTGAGTCTAGAGCACCCCCTCTCCTACAGTGAGCTCACTCAGGCGGTGCAACAGCAGAACTCTGGCCGGTCGCCTGGGTTAGATGGTCTGTCGGGTGAATTCTATAAGGCTTTCTGGTCTCTTCTAGGGCCTGACCTGCATACCGTCCTCCAGGAGTCTGTTGAAAAAGGAAATCTCCCTTTGAGTTGTCGCAGGGCAGTCCTGTCTTTGCTCCCCAAAAAAGGGGATTTGGGATACTTAAAAAATTGGCGCCCTGTCTCCCTCCTATGTGTGGACGCAAAAATCTTCTCAAGAGCACTCACCAACAGGTTAAAGGCTGTAGTAGGTTCAGTGGTCCATAGTGATCAGACATATTGTATCCCAAATCGATCGATTTTTGATAACCTGTTTCTGGTTCGTGATATCATAACCACAGCAGCTTATCATAAATTGAACCTGGGCTTTCTCTCCTTAGACCAGGAGAAGGCTTTTGATCGGGTCGATCATGGTTTTCTGTTTAGAACTTTGGAGGCTTTTGGGTTTGGTCCAGTTTTCATAGGCCTCATCAAGTTGCTATACAAAGACATTTATAGCATCCTTAAGATAAATGGCTCACTCACCAGACCTTTCTCTGTGTCTAGAGGAATACGGCAGGGGTGTGGCCTCTCTGGGCTTCTTTATGCAATTTCTATTGAACCTCTCCTTGTGATGCTGAGGGCACGCCTGGGCACCATCGCTGCACCAGGGATTCCACAGGCCCCTACCGTGTCACTTACAGCCTATGCGGATGACGTAACAGTGATTTTGCAGTCGCAGGAGGATGTGCAGGTTCTTTCCCAGGCTTTACAAACCTACCAAAGAGCCGCGTCCGCTAAGGTTAACTGGGAGAAATGTTCTTCCCTATTAATCGGAGATTGGCAGGACTCAACACCACCGGTTTTGCCACAACGTTGTGCCTGGAATTTGGAGGGGTTTAAATTTTTGGGGGTATATCTGGGAACTGTTGGATATATGATTAAGAACTGGGAGGGGATGGAGGAGAAGATAACTGGTCGGTTGCAACGCTGGAGGTGGATTTTACCGCAGCTCTCATATAGAGGACGGGTGCTGGTGGTCAATAACCTGGCGGCATCAATGTTGTGGCACAAGGCGTTTGTACTTGACCCCCCTGTCTCACTCCTCTGTAGTCTCCAAAAGGCTTTTGTAAATTTCTTTTGGGATGGCTATCATTGGCTGGCCCCGGGGGTTTTGTGTCTGCCAGTGGCTGAAGGAGGGCAGGGACTGATTCACCTGGCAAGTAAGGTTGCCTCTATGAGACTGCAGACAGCTCAATGTCTCCTCTATGCGCCGGACAGTGTGCTTTGGGTTTCCTTTGCGAGGTCAGTGCTGCATGGTATTGGGGCTTTTTCACTGGACAGACATTTCTTTCTGATGGCAAATATTCAATGGATACAAGGGTTTCATCTACCTTTTTTCTTTAAATCTGTTTTGGAAGCATGGAATATATTAACTGTGTCTAGAACTCCGGATCAAAACTATGGTACAGAGGAGCCCCTTTTCTTTAATCCTCTCATGCCCACTCAGGAGAGAGTCGGGGATAGCCTTATCTCGGCATTTATGGGAGCAGGTATAACCAAGCTAGGAGACCTGTTGGACCATGAGAACGGGAGGTGGAAGTTGGCACTGGAGGTTAGTGCCCAGACTGGACTGAGGTCTCTGCGCCTGGTGGCTGACCTGTTGGGTAGGCTCAGAGTCTCCCTCCCGAACAGTCTCAGTGCTGCAGCAAACAGTGTTGTAGCTGGAACACCAGAACAGGTGGCTTTCCCTGATCTTCGGATATCTCCCAGGTGTGCATCGAGAGGAGGGGGACACTTGTTGTCTTTTAATGCTCTTACAGATTTAAGTCTAGCCTCAGTTGACCGAAAGTCACTTTATAACATTTGCAGCAAATCCTTGTTTTTCAATCAGCTGGTCAGTCGTCCAGACACCAAGTGGCGGGAACATGGACAGTTTCCACCAGACTTTTCTCCCACATGGAGGTTGCTGTACAAGCCTCCCATCTCTAAAAGAGTGGGCGATTTGCAGTGGCGGGTCCTTCACTTGGCCATCCCCACTAATCGCTTTGTTTCTAGGTTCAACCACGACGTCATGCCAACCTGCCCTTTCTGCCCGGCCCCGGACACGGTTTTTCATTTTTTCACTGAATGCTCCAGACTGTTACCTTTGTTTTCTCTTCTACAGACATTGTTGGGGAAACTTGGCTTTCTTTTTAACCACAATCTGTTTGTTTCTTCAGTGAGGTACACTAAAGGGAGAAAAGGGGAATGCACATTGGCAAATTTCCTTTTTGGACAGGCAAAGCTGGCCATCTATAAAACCCACAAGACTGAGATGGAGGAGCGCAATGGGAAGGACTTGGTGGGGGTGTTTAAAACGATGGTCAGGACCAGGGTGGCAGCTGATTTTGCATACCTTAGAATAACTGATGAGCTTTTGTTTTTCAATCAGCGTTGGTGCATTGGTGGAGCTATATGTTCAGTGGACTCCACTGATGGAATCTCTTTCCGGTTTTAGATATGCAAATATTTTTTATTTTTTTATTTTTGTTGTTTTGATTTAACAGAAAGGAAAGATGAGGTATTTCTTTTTTATGATGTATCACATGTCTGAGTGATGAAATAAAAGTATTTTAAAAGTCAAAAAAGTCTCTCTCTCTCTCTCTCTCTCTCTCTCTCTCTCTCTCTCTCTCTCTCTCTCTCTCTCTCTCTCTCTCTCTCTCTCTCTCTCTCTCTCTCTCTCTCTCTCTCTCCAATGAGGCAACAGAGATGCGTCGATTACATCAGCCCCCCCCCCCCCCCCCTCACCCCCAACAAGAGAAGGCCAATAAGTCTAGCCTAGTCTTTTTTAACTGTATACAGTCTCGCGCTATTAAGGCTCAACGTGGCAAGATGGCCGCAAACGCAAAGAGCAGATGCCAGAGTGCCGACGTCAAAGCAACCCCTTTCCCCAGCAGTGAGGCCTGACGGGTCTCATGACGACACACCCACGGACCCTGCGCTGGTAACGCCTCGTGCACAGGGCTCCTTGGGCAACGCCGCCGTTAGCATCCCTTCCCGGGCGCCATACATCATCTTAATGCGTGGGGAAGTGCGGGTAGGGAGGGAGATGAGAGTCTGGGAGGGAGGGGGGGTGGGGGGGGTGGGGAGACTGCGCTGACTGCAGCGGTACGCT
This sequence comes from Gadus chalcogrammus, assembly GCF_026213295.1. NCBI lineage: Eukaryota > Metazoa > Chordata > Actinopteri > Gadiformes > Gadidae > Gadus > Gadus chalcogrammus. The sequence continues at coordinate 6,338,626 of NC_079419.1, forward strand.
GAGCTGTGTCCGCGGCGTCTGGGAAACACTTGATGTGTTCGACACGTGTGGTTCGGAGACGCCCAGCGCAGGTCTCCGGTGTGGCGCTGATGGGTTTGAACGCGGGGATGTTTACTTGTTGCCAGGCAACAGGTAAACAAGTGCACCGCTCGCCATTTTGGGCTGGTGTGATCGTGAGGGGCAGGGTTTAGTTAAGGCGCAGGTTGTGCTTTAACGGGCCGACGAGACAAGAGCAGGTATTGCGGCCGTACTTCAGAGTCAGCGGGAATAGCCCGAGACGGGGACACACCAACAACTTTCCAAGCAATAAGGGCCAAATCTAATTAAGGGCCAACAAAAGACAGACAAAAAAAACGATACATTGTTGGTTTGTTACTGTTGTATCATAAGTATGGAGTAACCTTTAGGTTGAGAAATGACAGTCACACCACCTCGCGAAAAACCGAAGCCTTCAGAGAACTAATCAGCATTCTGGAAGATTCCTTGAGTCTTACTTCTGCGTCGCCGGCATCTTGTCTTAACTCTCAGCCCTCTCTCTCTCTCTCCCCCTCCAACTCTCTCTCCCCCTCTCTCCCTCTCTCTCTCAGCTCGTGGCTGAAACCAGTCTGCATAGAGAAGCACGTGGGACGCAGGGAGCGCTTACAAAACCACAGAGACCCGCGCGCTCCCAGTCATCACTCTGGAGTTTAATTAAGGCGCCGAGGAACGCGTCACCAACGAACGAAAGACGAGAGAAAAAGAAAGAGATCGCACTAAAACAAAGAAACCTTAAAGCTAGCGTCGCTCGCGCCGGCGGGTTAAACCAACAGTTGACTAAATGACATTGTAAACATTGCATTTTTGCCACATTAGTGTAATAGCCGTACCTTGTAATAAAAAATAAAAGAAAAGGGAAAGAAAAAAACAGCCGTGGACTAATCCAAACGATCCCTAGGCCTGTATTCGGTGTAATTAGGACATATTTGTCAGCGCGTTCCTTTTGTTTCTCGGTGTGTGTGAACGCGGCTGGCCGGGAAGACGACAGCGCTTAGCTTCTGGTGGCGTTCGTTGCCGCTGTTTGACCACGGCGCCGCCGCCACAGCCCGCCTCACGGCCGCGTGTAAGCCCTGCCTCGCTCTGGCCCCCGGCCAAGATTACCAGCGGCCAGGCGAGTCCCGGACGAACGACACAAACAAATAAATAAATGATATAGCAGCTGGCGTTCTCTGCAGTTCACACTTATCAATCCGGGGGGACGGTCGACCCCCAAACACTGTGTTTGTATTTGTATTTTGTCCCCGCTTGAAATGGGTCTGGTCTCCGTGGTAACCGGCCTTTCTTGTTCTCAATGAGGTGCCTTGGGATATGACGAGCCGCCCAGTGAAAATAAATAAGTAAATAAAGCGGGGACGATCCGACACTGATCAGTGTTCCTAGCGTTCCTCATCGCGATCCAAGACTCCCGTGATAACGAAAGGATTCTATTTATAACCGATCAATTAAAAAAGACAGATGTGTTTCGGGGCTAAAAGACACGGCTAACTGCCCCGGCCAGATACTTGAGGTGTAACTAGAGAAGACGAAAGCGCTTTTGTATGTCGGTTGCTTTTTGTAGCTCCAAATGATACTCATTACCCTGTCTAAGTAGACAAGTGAATGGTACTGGAAACACACTACGCCGTGATCCCGCTGTTTGACTGAGGTAGCAAAACAACTGCACAACTGCTGTGTTATTATGGGGCCTCATTAAGTGAGGCAAGAGGAGTGGGAGACGGGGAGGGGGCAAGGGGGGAGGGAGAGAGAGAGAGAGAGAGAGAGAGAGAGAGAGAGAGAGAGAGAGAGAGAGAGAGAGAGAGAGAGAGATGGTATTCTGAGGTGATAGCAACACACAGATGCCTTTCCAGCTAAAATGAAGACTATGACTAAAGAACCCAATTACGGCCTTTCTTCGGGGAGCCATCTTGGGGAAGAAGGGGGGAGATGGGGGAGGAGGGGGGGGGGGCCTTCCTGGGACACGAGCCCTGGGCTACATCCTCTAATTAGACCAAGCGAGGGGGGGGAGGGGAGGATCTGGGCTTGTCACTGGGAGGGAGATGGGGTTCCACGGGGCTTGGCGTGTCAGTCCCAGAAACAAAACACAATTACTCTCACATTTAACCACTTCAGTCGGGGACAGACTTTTAAGACTGGAGGGAGGCTACAAAGTTACCCCCCCCCCCCCCCCGAGCTCCTGTCCCCCAACGCTCCACTGAGTCCCCCATTGCCCCCCCGGTGTTCCTGTCTAGGTAGGCCACCGTAGACAACACACGCTGACTTTCTTGTTGGGAATTTTTCTTTCCCGACGTGGGGTTCTGGTCCTGCATTCCGACACAATTCCTGGCACGGGGAAAGGGACCGTCGCGGCTACACTGGGTTGAAATAAAGAAGGATTAGGAAGAACGACGTACGACGGGAAGAGAGGAAAAGCCTGGATAGTGGACGTCAGCAGTAAGGCATCTAATGCTTAAGGCCCGTGCTTAAAATACATGACCCAAAGTCGTGCGAAAAAAGAGAAGACGGTTTTGTGTAAGCCGCACGGTGTAAACATAACGTCACTTCGAACACAAAGACATCAACGCGATGACTACCGTTCAAAAGGCGTTCAAATTGAATGCGTAGATCTCTCTAGAAGGGGGAAATTAAACATGGCTGTCGTGGAAATGCCATGGAAAAAACTGAAACTTGGAAAGTAAAGGAAAGGCGTCTGAGGAAGGGGTGGTTGGGTGGGGGGGGTTGGGAGGCTGGGGGGGTGTTCGCGGGTTGGGGGGGGATCCGGTGATGGATTCGAGCACAGCACACCGAAGCACCGTCTCCCCTTTGTTTGGATTCAACTTTCCCCAGTGGTGCAACAGAGGAAGGAAAAGGGAAGAATAAGAAGAAACTCTCTCACACACACACACACACACACACACACACACACACACACACACACACACACACACACACACACACACACACACACACACACACACACACACACACACACACACAGAACAGCTCAAAGGCTTCTGGGAGTTTTTTGTCATGTCTCCCTCCAGACAATGTGTTTGCATGCACACATCAGACCCTGGGAGAGATATAGACAAAGGCAAATGCTAACAGCAGCACGCACACAGATACACAAACGTGTACTACATCCATAGTAGTGTGTGTGCACAGACACGTGCACACGTGCACACAGACACACAGACACACACACACACACACACACACACTGAGTGAGAGTATCCTCCAAGGATCATTAGGTCTGTCATGCTGTCTTATTCTGATCCACCTGAAAAAAAAAAGGAAATAACTAGAACGGTACCATTGTGATCTGTCGCCAATCATCTGAGGATGTTTATGGCCCGCTTTCTTACAGTGCAGAGCCGTTTGTACAGTGTTTGTACACCATTATAAAGAAGCTTAAATATTAATGAAGGCAGCGAGCACACACCCACACACACACAAACACAGGGAGCTTTTTTTCTTCTCCTCTTAATACATTGTTCTTTCATTTTGTAGCACAACTTTTTTTTTTTAACAGTGACAGAATACTCTGCACCTGGGGTGATGAGGCAAAGAAACAGCTTGTCATTTTTAAAGTAAAGAATGAAAAAAAGAGAGAGAGAGAGAGAGAGAGAGAGAGAGAGAGAGGGAGAGAGGGAGAGGGAGAGGGAGAGAGAGAGAGAGGGGGAGAGAGAGAGAGAGAGAGAGAGAGAGAGAGAGAGAGAGAGAGAGAGAGAGAGAGAGGGAGAGAGAGAGGGAGAGAGAGAGAGAGGGGGAGAGAGAGAGACTTTCAAAAGGCACAAGGAGCTGTCACACTCGGCAGATCAAGATATTCAGAGAAAGTGGGGTGTTTGCGGCAGCCGCTGGGGGGTTCGTGGAGCGCGGA
>NC_079419.1:6345117-6405141 GCF_026213295.1 Gadus chalcogrammus
CTTCTGCTGCTTCATTTTCTATCAAGATTTAATCTAGGACAGCGAGTCATCAAACACACACACACACACACACACCTCCAGAGGTGATGATTCGTACGTGCCAAGTCTAAAATGAGAAGATTCACCTGCAGAGGGTGGTACATGGTGGGCACTAACTACCCTCCACACGTAGCCCACCCTCAGGCATTCAAACTAGGGCCACAGACATCTCCCCCGTCTGCCTCACGCCCGCCTGCCTTCCCCTGACAGCCTCCTCCACCACTAAGCTCCAACGCTCACACACGCACACACACACACGCGCACACGCGCGCAAACGCAGACACAAGCACACACACACACACACACACACCTGTGCTTCGTGTGATGACTGTATCGAGCGGGGGGGAAAGCAGGAGAAAGGGGTGATGGAGAGAGAGAAAGAGAGAGTGGTGTGGTTGAGGGGAAGAGAGGCCGAGGAGAGAGAGAGAGGTGGTGGAAAACACATCAGGCATCAAGAGATAAATACGGAATACAGATAGAGACAGAACGAGAAACGGGGAGCGAAACAGAGAAAGAAGGGAGAGAGATAGACGGAGTGAAAGAGAAAAGAGGGCGAGAAAGAACTATGGGGAAAAGAAAGAGAGAGCCAGAGAGCAAGAGCGAGAGAGCGAGAGCGAGAGCGAGAGACCAAGGACATCAACAGCGTGTTTTCACAGAGAGATGACCCCTGGCCATCCCGAGGCATCTGGTTTATCTGGCTGTCTGCGTAAGCCATGCACACACCTAATGACTCCAGCCTGGTTAGGTCCCACAGGTTTGTTTTATCCGGGATTACGGACGGAGAATGACAATGGGCTGGTAAACTACTGCTCACACACCCTGCGTCAGAGCAACACTTCACTTCTCTACCCCGAAGGGGACAGGCGGGGGGGGGGAGGGGGGTGTTCGGGAAGGTGAGGTAGGAGGTGGAGGAGGAGGGTGCAGTGGGAGGGAGGGAGGGGGCAACTTGTTCAAAGTTCAAAGTCGCCGCAAAGTTTGGGTGGAAGAAAATAAGATGAGATGCCTATTGCTGTCGGACTGATCTAATCAAACGATCAAATGTTTCCGATGCAAGACATTTCCCATTTCAATGCGTAATTGAAACACACACAATGGTTGTAAGCAAGTGCCCTCTTCGATGAAGGGTCAACCATATCAATTATTCGGACTTCCGGAGAATATACGCGGGGCGGCACGGAGAAAAAGTGGAGCTGCCTGACGTACCACTGTTGAACAGACTTCAATCTGTTTCTGCAGTGGATATTAGTAATCATCCAGGGTCTGCATATTGATGGCCAGGCTTGGCCTGTTTGCATATTTACTGGCCTCGGAGCTCAGTCGCCTGAGGTGAGAAGCAAATTACATTTCTGCTTACCCCCACGCGCACCACTCTCTAACACTCTTTCCATATTTCTCGCTTTTTTTTTTCTGTTCTTTTTTTTTTCCTCTTTCGCTGCTTTTCTTTTTCAACCTCATTTCTCTTAACATGCTGATCAGTCATCTTCTAGTAAGCATCCTCCCCTGCCCTGGTTGCATCCGAACCGTGGTCTCATTTGGCTAACATCATCACAGTGTAATCTTGTTGAGGGGAGCAATCAGTTTACTTTGGAATTAGGTATTCCGTTGGCGGGCCCGGAGAGAGACAAGGCTCACAGGGGTTTAAAGGATGCAAACGAAATGCATGCTCTTCGGAATACAGCCCTGAGCCCTGATTGGCCGATAACAGGCCCACACAAGCACCATGTGAGAGTAATGAATGGCCAATGGGAGGCCGGAATAATAATGCAATTGGATTAAAATCCAATCACAAGATGCTTTTGTCTGTTGACTCTATTTGTGGGGTATATTCCACAACCCCAACTCGCCATGTGCGATAGACGTCTGGGTTCTTGGCTCCGATGGACACGCCGTTTCCTAATCATAAAGATTACCTCTTTGTTTACTGCGGACCAATATCTTTTGGCTGTCATAAGTCTGGCGGGGGGTGGGGGAATGGGGTTTTGTTGATCTGATGTGGACGAAGTGTGCATTTGCGGTGTGTGCAATGGACGCCACCCAAACTCAGGGGAATCGAAGAAGGGGATGGCGACGGGTGACGTTTGTTCTGCGCTCTCGTAAAAAGTCGAAAAAATAAGAAAGAAAAAAAAAAAAGAAAGAAGTGAGAAAAAAAACTGTGTCAGATTTAAAGTGTGGCCATCACAGGTGGCGAGTTACGATTTAATCAGGGGTTTTAATGCTTTGGTTTACGGCGGGGACACGCACAAAGCTGGCACACGCCGCAGCTTCCCGCCCAATCCCAGCCGTTTGTCGAGGAGTCCACCTCAGGAGGGAGGAGGAGGAGGAGGAGGAGGAGGAGGGGGAGGAGAAGGAGGAGGAGGAGGAAGAGGAGGAAGAGGAGGAGGAGGAGGAGGAAGACGGGGGGAGGAGGAACAGAAGGGAGGAGAGGCGCTCTGATCAAATCGATTGCACTCCTCGTGGTTGATCGATCAGCCGGGGCGTGCTGGAGGTGGAATAGATTAGATGACCTTTTCCATTCTGCGCTCCGGTGGCCCCCCGCCCCCCCGCCGCTGCTCCGGCTCCTTGTTAAGAGGACAGCTCTGCGCTACCTGACAGCCCCAGGTTTACCGGCACACCGTTACAAACAGCGCACCGCCGTGCTCTGCCAAAGCACCGGCCAGCCCGGGCTCGCCTCGGAGATCCCAAACGACGCCCATCACGCCCATAAAGCCAAATTTATGAACCCGGCCTTCCCTTCCAAAATCGGCAATTAGTGCCGAGGAACAAATGTGTTACTTCACGTGCGTTATTTGAGAACACCCCCCCCCCCCCCCCCCCCCCCCCCCTAGCCTCCACCCTTCCCCCTGCGCCTTGTGGGTGGGTGACTCCACCCCCGTATCCTGAAGAGTCGGGGGGGGGGAGAGAGGGACTGTGCAGAGGCTCAACGGTAAAATGAAGAAAGCCCCCCCAACCGAACGCCGAACCCCCTGGCCAACCAAAACAACCCCAGAGAGGGGCAGAGGAGACGGGGGGGGGGAGACGGGGGGGGGGGGAGACGGGGGGGGGAGTCCACACAGGGAGAAAGCCACAGTGGCTGCTGCAGCAGGATGCCGTCACAGCTGGCTCCGCTCCTTCCTGTGGGCCGACGCCACAGAGCGCCGGTCTGCAGGGAGATATAAACCTGTCCGGCTGGTCACTCTTTCCACCCCCCCCCCCCCTGCACACATCCCACACACACATACACCCCCCTCCTTCCCTTTCCTCTCTCTCTCCCCTCTCGATCTCTCCACACTACGAGCCAGTATGGCCCACCAGAAAAGAAAAAAGAAAGCTGTCCCAGGAAACAGCCCTGTGGGGATCAATGTTCAGTACATTTCCACACAGACCAAAAAAAAAGTATAAAACTGCGACCTTTTCATTAGTGGGCATTAAACCTGGTTCAAAAGCCAAAGCAGGGTTTTTTCTCTTTTCTTAAAGAACTAGGAGGATTTGGTCGTGGGGACTGGTGTCGGTGTGCGTGGTCCTCTATCTTAAGACCCTCTAGGACCTGCTGACTGGTGGGGCCATTATCTTAGGGGAACACAGGACCCCCCCCCAGCCCCCCCCCCCCCCCACCCCGAAAAGCTCTTTGGCATTTGATATGCTAATATTGTGTTAATTACACACAGAGTGTTTGTTCATGTTTCACTCGTCAAAAGATTGTTTAATTCAAACCAGAGAGTGAGAGAGCGTTCCTTTGCCACGAGCGTGCCAGACACCTGTTTGGTTGCCATCTGATCAAAGGAAAAGCGGTATTAGCGCAAAACATGTTGTCAGGACGAAAAAAAGGAACAAAACAAACCGACGAAAAAAAAAAAAAGACTAATGAAAACGCGACGCGGAATGCACAAAGGTTGCAAAAGCCTCGTCAGATCAGCATTCAAGTGATCGTGCGCAGACGGTGACTGTTGAAAATGTGTAAATTGTCGTGAACAGACACGGCATTCACACAAACCAGTTGTTTTTTTTTGTATGGTTTGTATGGACGAAGACCACTTGCCCCTCCTATGTAGTTTAATAGCGTCTGTCCGTCCCTCGCTCGTCATCAATCTGCCAAGCAGTTATCATAGTCCAGCGAGAAAAATCTATAAATAATTTGATTAAGTACTAACTAGGACCACACCGGACCCCGACAAGACACGTGTTATACGTTTACGAAACCAAAACTAGAAACGCCTCGCCATTTTACTCCCCTCTCATGTAGTTTAGCAGTGTTTGTCTGTCACTGGCTCATCATTATTCCGGTGAGCAGTACCGTGTTTGAGCGAGAAAAAGAAAAATCATTTGAATTCCGGTAGGGCCCAGAGGAGCGCGAGCGAGCAAAGCCCAGAGGTGGGATCCAAGCCCGCTCTCCGTGCCCTTCCGTTGGCTGTCTACCTAGTAAACATCTCCACACGCGCCCTCGCTTTCAGAACACGTCGGTCGGCCGTGCCTGTGCACGTACACCAGACACAACCGTCCGCGATAGGCGTCCGGACTTTACTTGTTCCTCACCCAACCCTAACACTCTCCCTCTCTCCCTCTCTCTCTCTCTCCCCCGGTAACTCCATCTTTCTCCCGGTCTCTCTCTCTCTGTGTCTCTGTGTGTCTCTGTATCCCTCCCTCTCCCGGTGTCTCTCCCCCTCTCTCCCGTTGTCTCTCTCCCTTTCGGAGGAGCCATGCGTAACCTGTCTGGCATTAATGATGCTGTTAATAAAATGGGGGGGTCGGGGGGGGGGGGTGGGGGTTGTGCTGTGGGTGGATTTGCCTGCAGGGGCCCGGTGCCTTGTCCTTCCCCAAGATAAGCCCACCGCTGGCCTTATCAGCCGCACACAGCCCCACCCAGCAGCCGCGCGCTACTGGACACACACACACACACACACACACACACACACACACACACACACACACACACACACACACACACACACACACACACACACACACACACACACACACACACACACACACACACACACACACAGACAGAACGGCAGTCCACTCATCACCGGTTAATTACCACCTCTGACTGGCTGACAATGCGACCCTGGTATCAGTGTACCCTCCGCTCTCCTCCTTGTTCTGCCTGTGATGCGCGGCCGTGTGTGTGTGTCTCTACCTGTGTCTCTGTCTCGCCCTGTCTCCTCAACCGTTTCCTGGTGTTTCTATGCAGAGAAAAACCCCACTGACTCCCCCTCCTCTCGCTGTCTGTCGATATATATACCTCTGTGTGTTTGTTTCTTCTTCTCCTAACTCACTCAACTTGATATAGTCTGCACCCGTCCCTCGGTCTCTTCATGGCTCAGTCTCGCTTTCTCTGTGGTGTTTGCATTTCATTTGATTTTCCAGAGTAGTTTGTGCTTAAATAAATACATAGCAAGGCATACAGTGACTTATGGCTGTTTCACCCCCGTGAAAACAGGCAGGGGAATGTGTAACCGCTCCAACGTAACTGTCTAGTGTCACTCCCGTTACTAAACTACCCGTCTACCTGCGTCCCTACCTACCTACCTACCTACCTAGGTGTGTGTATGTGTGTGTGTGTGTGTGCGAGCGTGCCCGTGTATTGTAAAGACATTCATGCTATTCACGGTACAGCCCCATTAAGTAATGTGCGACGGCTCTGAGTTAGCTTCAGAGCAGCCCACCTCACCGTGTGCTGCCCAGGCGAGCGAGCGCCAGAGAGAGCAAGTGAGAGCGGTTTTTTTTTTCTCCTTCTTTTATTCAATTGTTTTCCACTTCCACGAGCGCGTGCCAAGGGGGAGGAAGGCAGCGGCTTAACACGCTCTGCAATTCAACACGGCCAGACGCAGTCCTATTAAGATTTAATGCGCTATTCTTCTGCCTGCGCGGCTCAAAGAGACTTCGAAGGCTGAGAAGGAGAGCGAACAAAGAGCAGGCAAGAGCCAAGGCCAGGGAGAGAGCGCGAGAGAGGGTGCGATACGAAAGAGAGCAGCAGAAAAAAGGAAGGAAAGAAAAAAAAAAGGGAGAGACAACCGCATCGAGGGCCAGGACTCTGATTCTGTGCTGGTGCGCTCATGATATGTGGCAGAGTAGTGCTACTGGAGCTGATAACACAATGCGTTGCCGAGATATTTCAGTCCTCTGACATGTACCGTGTGTGTTACTTCCTTACAGATGATCAAGGGGATTATCCTCTGTCTGGAACAGGTTGACCCAGCTACGTCGGCACCTCCTATTCTTCTGATAGATGTACTTACTGTAAGTGGCTTTGGATAGAAGGGTCTGCTTACGGCCCTAAATGTAAATGTAACTCCTTCTGGTCATAATGGGAGTTACAGATGTTATAGATCTCCATCTCCCGGTCCACATTGGACATGGAATGCATGCAATGAAACGCATCTTAATGCTTGTAGATGCTGCTTGTAGATGCTGCTCAGCATGTAGATGATGCTTAATGCTACGCATGATTTTATTGTGAGTGTGGAAGGCTTTGTGAAGGTATTTCAGTTGTGTCTAGCAAACGTCGACTTGGACATGATCGCGATGGCAGGCTATTGTCGCGAGCCAAGACACGAGACACCATAAAGATCTGTGTTTCCGTTACGCATTCACAGAGAGACGCCCACTCCTTTGAACATGTCGATCTCAGTATTACTTCAGAACACAACCCCCTTCTCTGTCTACAGATCGAAAGGCTGCATAAAGAACATCATCTGGCTTCACGATCCATACAGTAAACGAGGATATTGGTACGGTATTTGTGGTATACGCCCTGCGTATCCAACTTAATGCAAAGCAATTGAAAAGGTAGCCAACAGATTGATCCAGCCAATGAGTGGGAAAATGACAAAGGGAACACAGGAAGAGGAAGACAGGAAGTCGCATCGTCGAAACCCAAACGCCTTCGCGCAGGCTTTGAAAACATACAGAGCCAAGCTCATCTATTCCTATTTCGATTGTTATTTTTCCTCCCCGCAGAAAATGCAGCAGTCATCTGACAAAGACCAATAAATACTTTATATAGTGCATAATGTGTGCAATGCGAAGCACAGGGGAGAGAGAAAGAGGGCGTCCTCGCGGGGCCACACGCTTTGAATTCCTAATGACACTCCTGTTAACGTCGCTGGCACAGACGCACCGAGAGGAAGCACAGGGGGATGCTGCACGGAGGAGGAGCCAGACCCATCTACTCTCATACTCTCTCTCCCTCACTTACACACACGCTCTCTCTTTCTTGATCACACTTTGTGCCTCTATCTTCCAATGTCTCTCTAACGCACACACACACACACACACACACACACACACACACACACACACACACACACACACACACACACACACACACACACACACACACACACACACACACACACACACACACACACACCCTTCTGCCTCAATCTTCCATGTCTCTCTAACACACACACTTTTTTTTCCACAAACTCCCTTACGCATTTTCTCACTTTCCCTTTCACACTCTTTCTTGGGGAGTCAAACACATTGTTGAACCCCCCACACACACACACACAAACGCGCACACACATAAACGTGCACACACACACACACTCGTATGAAAATAGAGGGCACGCAGAAAGGAGGAAGGAAGTAGGGGGGAAGCAGGGAAAACCAAAGCTCAGTTCGGAGGGCTCACTCTAGCATGAGGTCTCTTTTCAATGGCATTCTCTTGCCAGAAGTCGCTATTCTCTCCTGGCCGCCTCTCCTGCTTTCAAAGCCTTGTAATCAGTGTGCTGCTCATTTTACCGGGGATGTTGCACGACGGAGAAAAAAAAGAAGAGAAGAAGAAAAAAAGCAAGGCAAGCATTTCTGATGAGCAGCAAGCAGCTCAGAGTTCAGCTAATCAGGTCTTGCCCGTGTTGTTTCCCTCACATGTCGGCCCGTTTGATACAAAGAAGAACAATTCTTCCAGCAGTTAGGGCACATACCCCTCGCCCCGCTACAAAGCAGCTGTTGGATCGATACCCAAAGTTAGTTGGTTAAAAAAAGAATGAGAAGAAAAGAGAAAAAAGGCAGGGCTAAACCAATGGAAGGCTGATGGAAACCGTTAGTAGAAGTCGTCGGGCTGCCAGCGGCCCTGTCCACAGTTGTGGGTATTACTTGATCTTTCCATGCTGCTGACCCAGAGACTTGAAGCCAGAACCCCTACGCACTTTAAAGGGAACACGATGGTGGATTCGGGTAAACGTCGTGTCCATCAATACACTTAAAACAAAGCATCTGCGGCCTCGATTGTAACGCTTTACATGCTAAACTTGTCACGCGTATGTGTCTATTTTCATGGTGTTATCACACCTTGCGTTGTGGGAGGAACTTTATTGGTTTTTCACATATCACCCCTTTGTATCTCATTTGTATTTTTCTCATAAATCTGAAATGCACTTTATAGGAGCTGAATGCATTTGGCAACATCTATGGGGAAGGAAAAGGTGGAGGAAATCTACATAATATAAATCCATATATGGGCCAGTTCTCTTTTTTTCTCTCTCTCTCTCTGTCTATCTCTCTCTCACTCTCTCTCTCTCTCTTTTCCTCTCTCTCTCTTTCTCCGGTCACACCCTCTCTGATTGATTCCTTTATCTGAGGAAAGCAGAAGACATGCTCTGTTTGCTCGCACAGTGGCCGGCAGGAAAACAGAGAAAGACACTTATTAAAAAGGTCATCTCACAGAGGGTTAAAATAGCAGGCCACGGAGCTCTCTTGGGGGCTTGGGAACTGGGCAGCCATGCCCCCCCCCGCTGCCTGCCCCCCCCCCCCCCAGCCAGCCCCACCAGTGAAGGACACAAGGAAAGGTGTTGCTCAAGGGACTCGGGCTCGTAATGAAAGACTGGCCACTAGGCTGACGGCCCCCATGTGTGTGTGTGTGTGTGTGTGTGTGTGTGTGTGTGTGTGTGTGGACTATTCAAATGCATCGACAGCTGGCGACTGACAGTGAAAACCTTCACAGAAAATACGGGGCTGTTGAATTAAATTGGGAGCCGGAGGTGTTATTTTTATTTACTATGTGGGTCCGTCGGTAAAGAGAAGAGGAAATGAACTCGGGGCCTGGATCTTTCTGAGGGGCCGGCGTGCCTCGAATTAGTCCTCCCTCTCTTCCTCTAGACTTCCAATCCCGTTGTCTCGTGCACACGCTCCCATCTTTTCCCCCATATTCCTGAATCAAAACACACAAAAAACAGACACTGTACACCCCCCCCCCCCCCCCCCCCCCCCCCCCCCAGCCCCCAAAGTCTGCCAAGGATGGGTAACGATACCGGACCGGGGCCGGACGATAAACTACAGTACAGCAGCATTTGAGAAGCGGTTGTGCGCTTTAAGGCGCAGCCCTTGGAGCTGGGCTGCCTGGCCGACACTCTGGCCTGCTCCCCAGGGCAGCCCAGAGCCCTGTCGGCAGGATGATGATCCCCACACGGAAACCTGATCCTCCGCCATCCTGGAGCCGCAGGGAGGGGGTGGGGGTGGGGGTGGGGGTGGTGGTGGTGCATGCACCCGCTCACCCAGAAGTCTCTCACTCTCTCCACCCACCCCCAGAGTCTCTCCACATCGTCCGCCTCAGAGGAGAGAAGGAGGGGAGAGGCGGAGGGAGAGAGAGAGAGAGAGAGAGAGAGAGAGAGAGAGAGAGAGACCTCTTGGGGTAGGTGGGGGGGAATGGAGGACATTTTTTCCTGCGGCCCTACCCCAGCCAGCCTCCACTCTCTCAACCCTCCAGAGGAGCATTCTTCCAGCCCTGCCCCAGCCTTCACTGGGGTCTCCTGGGGAGCATTCCTGAAGCCCTGCCCCAGCCCAAGACGGGCTCCCTGGGGACACATTCCTGCAGCACTCTCTCTCCCTCTGGCTCTCTGGCTCTCTCTCCCTCCTCCCTCCTTCTCCTCCTCTCGCCGCCTTTCCTCAGGCCCGCGCCTTCCTCTGCAGTCCGGCATTAGGGCGATCGATAGCACCGATCGCATCGGGGACACGAGGCAATCCATACCCGTGCACTCCCTTAGCGCACTGCAGTGGTCGCGGCTTAAGTGCACGGAGAGGTGTTATACCTCTGCCAGACAGGGGGAGACAATGGCCGCCATTGATCTGGGTGACATGTAACATCTCTCTCCCTCTCTCTCTCTCTGCCAGGCGTGGCCGACACAATGCTGGGGTCTATTTAGTATTTGGAAACTTGTCTGTTTAGCTCGCCCTTTGTTGCGGCTGCGGAGGTGCGACGGTGCGACAGCAGGGCGACCTATAATGAGACCTGAAAGAGTCGCACATCCGAGCTGGCATTTTGCACATGTGTCTGCTCGCCTGTGTTACCGTGTGACTGTGCACACGCACGTGCGTGCGTGTCCATTTACGAGCCCTGGTCGGGTACACTTAAGGGACTATCGTTGGTGGAGAAAAAGCACTTAGTATGGTCGGCGAATTGTAAACAAATGATTAAACGTGGATTGGTTCCAGTCAACCAAGATTTGTTTACCAAAATATGAAACAAAAATTAGCAGGTGCCGATGGTTGATTAGAAAATGGTTTTAATAAAGGATCCATCTGTGAGTAGAGACTTGATGTAAGGCAGATTAATTGGTCATGGATGTCGACATTATGCCACATAGGAAATCTCCTCCCATATTTCAGAGAAAAACATGCTCTCACACACACACACACACACACACACACACACACACACACACACACACACACACACACACACACACACACACACACACACACACACACACACACACACACACACACACACACTACTTTGTATGCCATCTAGAAGTTTCTTTTCTCCCACTGTGTTTGAATACTAATAGAGTGTTTCTGCACAATCACAATACCCTAATGGCAATTAGATTCTTTTGTTTGGTTTCCACAGGGGCTCTTAGCCAAATGCCTTTTTCCCCTCTTTCCTACTTTTTCATTTTTTTGCATTTTTATGTCGAGCAATTAAGAGTTATTTGTCCATAAGATTGACACTTCTAAAGGCCCGGCTTAATTATAGGTGGGAAAAATAATACTTCAGGATTGATCATTATGAGGATGGAATAAAGTTTGAGAGTAGACCTGTACCTGGTCATGTTGTGGAGCACCTACTCTCTGGAATACATGGTGCAGCATGTGGGGACTGAAGGTAATACAGGCATCGATGGAGGCATCCATAGGTTTTGATTAGAATAGTCACGATTGTCTCCAAGACAACCCAAGTATTGGAGTTTGCACCCTTTGTGTTATGAATTCATTGGTATGCCAAGCGGTGTGTCATGGAATCAATACAGGTCTTGATGCATTGGTGCATGTATTGAACTAAAAGGTGTCTAGGAGCTCTGCACTTAGCTGAACTCAAAGGAAGGAGTGCTCCTGTTGGATATGTAATGTCAAAGTGAACATTGCATTGATTTTCACACCTTTCATAGAGTGTGTGTATGCGGGGGGTGGGTCACTTAGATTAGCACCAACAACACAGTGTACAATTTACCAATGTACACATACAAACTGTGGAAAGATGTGCACAAGCCCTTTGAACAGGAATGCAGAGGATATAATGCATTATATTGTGGATGTATTGTATTTTGATACCAATCACAAGTGGGGGGAAAGATGCATCTTGAGTTGCCCTGCAACTATTTGGTCATTGTGGTCGTCTTCAGTTTATGGAAAATCTTTGTAAGATTCACGTGAATTATGTTTTTGAGGGTTTTCTAAGGAAACATGAGAATTCTCAGAGCAATTCCTACCCTGTAATTTGTGGGTTGCCAATTGTGGTTTGTAAAAAAAATGAAACAGAGCCATGCATGAATCCAAACAAACCCAAGACTAGACCAAGATCTTTTTGTTTTGGGAGAATTTTGAATGTACTATTGGAAACCTCAAGGGTAAACCAAAAGTTTCCTTCCTGCTTTACCCCAAAAAGCCTAAATGGATCATACCCCGACATACAACACAGCAGGATGAATGGATAAACAAAGAGTCAGAATGAGAAGTTGTTAAGTTAGTGTTCATTTCATCGAGTATTCATGTGAGGCTTTAAGACGAGAACTTTTGGGACTGAAAATAAGCAGAAACAGAATTGTTTTATTTCAGGGTAAGAGTGTTTGTACGAGAAAGAAAGAAAGAGACCAACAAACCAAGAGAAAGAAAAGATTAATGAAAAAGAAAACGAGAAATAAACAATTAAAAACAAATCGAGAGAGAAAGCGAGAGCAAGAAATCCAGAAATCCAGAAATGAACCACGAAAGAGAGAAAGGGAGACGGAAAGACAGAACGCCGGAGAGAAAGGCAGGCAGAAGCCTCTGTGTGTGAGTCTAAACATTGGTAACTTCGTGTCAGCCTGTGTGCCTCTCAACACGGGTCCATCAGGACATGTAAAAGGAGGACAGTGCATCCGGCACATGCACACAGAAACCTTCCGTGCACATCATTAGTCCTGTCTGCCACCTTGTCAGGGTATTTATAGACCCATTCATCCATCAGGAGGTCAATAGCACCCTTCTCCGTCGCTCCCACTAGGTACCACTCTGTATACTAGTGGGACTGGGGGGGAGCGTAATGTGTTCTTCCTTTATCATGGTGAGGTGGAGAGACGGCACCCCCTTTATGGTGGGTTAACATGGGGACACTCCTTCTTGTGAGACAAATGTGTATATATATATATATATATATATATATATACATACACATATCTACAGTACATAGTCTATATCTTAAATAAGAATTATGCTCTGGGTTGGGTGTGAGTGTGTTTAGGTGTGTGCATGTGTGTAGGCACAATCCAACATGCCTGCGTTTAGATTGTATACCCGCATGTGGCATCCGTGTACATTTACATATATACTTAAATACGATGGTAGTCGGACAGACTTCCAAGGCCGACGGTTAGGAGACTGATGTTGCTTTGCCTTCCCCTCTTGCTCTCTCTCTCTCTCTCTCTCTCCGCCCCCGTCATCCTCACCCAACCGCCTCCCTCCCTCCCTCCCTCCCTCCCTCCCTCCCTCCAGCCTCCCCTGTGGTGCAGTGTGCACCCGACGCACAGTGTGGCGTATGCTCTGCAGGAGCAGTGGCGTGGGAGTGAGGACTGAGGAGTGCGGAGTGGGAGTGAGGTGCAGCCGCAGCAGCGGCAGCGGCGGCGGCGGCAGCGTGGCACAGAGTGGAGGGGCCTGACGTTTTTTCATTTTTTTTTCCGGTGAGTGGCTGAGTGTTGTTTACCTGTCAGCTGGCATTGATTAATCTTGTGTTCGGTGAGATCGCTCAGCGACTCGAACACCTGCCGGCAGCTGTCGCAGCTGTGCAGCGCGGGCTCCTCGTCTTCCTCTTCGCCCTCCTCCCCTTCCTCCGGAGAGAGATGCCTCCTCTTCCTCACACGGCCGCCGTCCTCGCCATCGTCGTCGCCGGCGGTAGCCCTCTCTGTGGCACACTGGGGATCTGCGGGGGGGGGGACAGGAGCACAGACACACTCAGGCCCACTGACCCGCCTCTATACCTTCCTCTGGGTGACAATAAAATCACTTTCTTTAATATGAAAAAAGCAATAATAAAAAAGCAGTAATAAAGGATTAAATAAATACAGGTTCGGTCTGAGGCCTCTTAAACTCACTCGTGCCATGACCGAAAACATTCTTTTTGGGGTGGGGGGGGATTGCAACCACATATACACACTTTCAGACGACAAACATGGTGGCGGACACGCACGCACCCACACAGACACGCACGTACACACACACAACAACAACAAAGCTCCGTTATTAGAAATGGTTTTAGGTGTTGTTTGCTGCACTCCACCCAGACAAAACTTCGGTATATGAAACTAGACTGATGGGAATATTTGGAGTTAATAAATCCAGGATTGCGGCTTTAGCCGTAGTTTACAAAATGGAATTCCACTGGCGAGTGCTAAATTACATCAGTCGCTGTCCATCAAAAAGAAAAGAAAGAAACACGAAGCGAAAAAACAACAAAGCCACACACACTCAAGATCAAGTCCAGAACCGTGGCTGTAACAAAGCATCGTACAGAAGTAGCAGAGATTGCTGTTCTTCACGACACACTTCCTTAAATTATTCAGCCTTTGCTCGCAGGCAGCCGTGGGTCGCGCACATCAATATTATTCAATCCATCTGCACTTTGGTCTCCGGTTGGCTTTGTGAAGTAGCTGTGCCAGGGGTAGACTTTCCCCTGAACCAGGCGTCAGGCGCCTGCTTGGTGACTGACTGATACATGCCCCGATACGCACTTTACTTAAAACGGCCTCTGAACATGTTCATTCAGAAGAAACGCCATATAATACAACGACACCAGAGCATGTACGTCTTGCATCAGCATCTCGTAATTAGGCAGCATGATGGCCTGCAGGCCCCTCTCTTCCCTGCTGCGGCCATCACACGTCAGTACAATAAGACTGATTACAAAGCCACACTCACAATCAAGCAATTATGCCCCACTGGTTTAGCACTCAAACCTTTTTAGGGGAGAGAGAAGACAGCACTTTGCATTGGCAGCCATTTTGAGGCCTCGCTTGAGCTGCTCGAAGCTGAAACTCACGACGGGAACACACGGAGGAAGCTACGCTCTTTTGGGTTGTTTTTCTTTTTACCCCCGCAGAGCCTACTGTTAATACCGCCCGAGGACACACACACATACACTCACACACGCGCGTGTGTGTGTGTGTGCGCTCGTGTCAAACTGCGCTCGCGTGTGGTAGAGTCTGGCAAGCCGCCTGGCCGTATGTATACTGTTTACATGGGCGGCCATTTTAGGTCCTCCTTCGGCACGAGAGAGAGAAAAAAGAGGGGTGCTCGTAAAGAGCGCAAGAAATGTTTTCCTCGTGGAGAAACGTTCCAGAACTCATCAAGGCCACCCAGGATTTTTTCCTTCACCCTGACCACCCCCACCCACCCTCCCACCGACCCCCTTTCCCCCACCCCCCCGACTCGAGCCAAGTATTGATGTAACATCACACCCTCTATTGTCCTTTCTCTCTTGGCGATGGAGACTCGCACAACATGCCCTCTAAAAATATCAGCGCCGAGGTCCCCGGTGGGACGCGGCAGAACAGAACAGAAGGTGTTTCAAGAAAATGAAAATCCCGACCCAAGCCTCACAGATGCAGGCCGCTCTTGCCCTGGGTGTAGGGGCGGGGTTTGGCTGCTTCTGACTGGGGCCAAACGCCACCTAAATAGGGCTATTATGTATTCCCTGCCACGGCGCATGCGCCCGGGATAATCGGCTGATGGGTTTGCTAGACGGCGTCTTTACACATGGATCTATGTTTTGAACAGAGGCTGTATGGATCATCAATTGAAATGGCCTTGACAAAGTAAAAGACGAGTTGCCATCCCTATCATCAAGCACAATTGGAAATAAAACAAAACATAAATCTTTGAATGGCCTAGCGAGCGAATGTCTAAGAAAAATATCGTTCCATTTTTCATATTTAGTTTGGCGTTGCAGGAGGCTATCCTTGGACACTAGGTTCTTCAGCAATTACCATAAAATAAAACACAACTAATAAATACGGAGATAACATAAGTCGATATGAGTCTTCCGCCAAGCGGATTAGCGGCCCGCTCCTCATCTATTCTCTTGGTGAACGCACCACCAGCAGAAAATAACCACCTCCCCCACCACCAACACCACCACCACCACCACCACCACCACCACCCCCCAGCAGAAGCATCCAGTGCATCATCCATGCTGGGTCAATGTCCTCAGGGGGGAAGTCAGAGAGCAGAGTGGCCTTCTCTGGCACCAGAGGGGGGCTGATGGAAGCATGAAGATGGGGAGGTGAGGGTGGAGGTGGAGGTGGAGGAGGAGGAAGCTGTGGGGGAAACTTGACACAGCAAGGTCACGTCCGACCCGGGGATTAAAGAGCCGTGTCAATACTGAGGTTCCTGCGCCTCTGGGCCTCGTACAGTAATCCATCAGATCTGAACATCCTAGCGGTCTCCTCTGACCGGACAGAAGATCGATACCGCCGTGCTCACAGTGGCTCGCGATCGCATTCAAAATATGGTGGTCGTGGGTGGAGGGGCGGCAGGGGGGGGGCTTTGGAGGTTGGAGGTGTACATGACATGTAACCATATTTTTTTTTCCTTTTTCTGACATGCCCCGACAACCTTGTTAGTTATTTTAATAGGTCTGGTAATTACGATATAGGAAAGAGGAACCCACCGGGGTAATGATATTGATCTGCGGTCCATATACTCCGATATGCGTTCTTCAGTTTTTAATCTAGGGGTTTACGTTGAGGGGATCTTCCGCGTCACACGATTAGTAAATGTACGCTATTCATGCGGCGGAATAAATAAAAGAAAGTCGAAAGTTTCGCAATCTTTCGATGTGTTTTTTTTTAGCACGCGTAAATATGGTAAAACAATATGGCCGGAGATTGACGCGTTGCCAGGCATGCAATATCTTTCCGGGTCTGACTCCATCCATCATGCCGACTCTTGTCTGCGACGCTATCGGGTGACATTTATCACAGCACAACTTTCATCTCCCGAGTCAGCGCAGGTCTCGCGGTTCCACTAGCGCCTATATTATCGAATATACATAGATATATTCTTATTTATTTATTTTGAGTCTCTTAAATATTTATACCGTTTTAATTGATGTTCTCCTCTGGTGCTCCCTATAGCCTCCCCCACTGGGAGGGAGGTGTGTGTGGGGGGGGGGGGGGGGGTTTGAACACCAGCAGAGCAGTCTGACTGTGGACCCCCTACCACCTCCAGCTGCCTTTGGGGCCCCCCACTGAGACAGCTGGGGACACTGACCGTGCGTGCGTGTGTGTGCGTGCGGGGGGGGGGGGAGGATTAAGGGCAGGGATGGACACGCTGAAAGAGCCTTTATGAAGGGTCTGATTCAAGGCTTTAAATAAACGAAAAAAAATACATCATCCTCTAAACCCCCCCCCCCCCCCCCCCCCCCCGAGAGGAAAATCATTTGGGACGTCATACAGAGAAATATAATGTTGTTTCCAAGTAGGAAAGCTAAGGAGGGAAAAATATGATGCCTTTTTTTCTAAGTTAATGCTGGAAGTGGGGGGGGGGGGGGGGGGGGGGTTATGGAGGAAGGGGGGGGGGGGGGGTTGCGGGGGGGGGGTTGGGGATGCATCTCAATTCCTTCAAATCCAATCCAAAATGGAGAGGGTTGGGGAGGGCTCATTTTGAAGCCATAGAGGGGCTTTGCTTCCCTCTCCCTCGCTCGCCTGTAGACGTGTCTTCCTCCATCAGGGCTTCAGACACACACCTCTCTCGGCGTCAATGAAAGACCTCCGTGTCGAAAGGCATCATTACTACCTCAGCCCCCCGGAACACATCGTTCTCCCGGAGACCCTGATCCTGTGATGATCCTCCGTCACCACCACCACAACCCCCACCCCAGCCTCTCTTCCTGGCAGGCAACCCCCCACCACCACCACCACCCACCCACCCCCCAAGTTCAAATTAAGAATTTATCCTAACCAGCGAGCAGCTTCTGTCGACACATGTCGGCGAGGCCTGATCAAAGGTGCGCGTGCTCCGTTATCAGAGCGAGGGCGGCTGTCAGGAATAGGAGGACATTAAGATTGAATAACCTTCACACGGATGCCGGCACCTCATTATTTAAAAATCTAAAACTTTTGCCAAAGCACCCACCCCGTATATCCCCGCAACCCACCCACCCACCCACCCGTATATATAGGTCACACGATGTGTTGTAACGCCACGGGTGCCACAATGTGTAGCCTCCTCCTCCTCACCCTTCCTTCTCCTTCTCCTCCTCCTCCTCACCCTTCCTTCTCCTTCTCCTCCTCCTCCTCCTCACCCTTCCTCCTCCTTCTCCTCCTCCTCCTCCTCACCCTTCCTTCTCCTTCTCCTCCTCCTCCTCACCCTTCCTTCTCCTCCTCCTCCTCCTCCTCCCCTTCCCTTTTCTTCCTTCCTCCTCCACCCTCCTCCTTCCTTCTCTTCCTCATCCTCTTTCCTCCTTCTCCCTCTACTCCTCCTCCTTCTTCTTCATTATTCACCCCCCTGCTTAACATCCTTCTCCTTCCTTATTATTCTCCTCGTTCCTCCTCTTCTTCATCTTCCTCCTTCCTCGTCCTCCTGTGTAGCAAGGGGGGGGGTCGGGGCTCCCCACTTATGGCTGGTCACATCCACTGATCCCCTGTCATTAAAGAACCAGCGTCGTGACGGGCGTGACACTGGGCCAGGTCGTCAACGGCGCGATAACCTCAAGTGCAGATGGCTCAATGCTCGTCAAGGCTGCAGCCGAGACGGTTTGTGCTGCCGTTTCTGGCTCCATCTTTTTTTAATTAATACATTGATTCTTCAAATCAGAGATTACTTCGGGATTTGTGGGGAGGGTTTGTGGGCAGAACGTCTTGTCTGGAAGAGCTTGCATGGGAAGAGCTGGCTGACAGGATGGCTGCTATGTGCCGGCTTGTTATGCAATATTTTCTTTGAATTCTTTAATACGGGGAAAAACGTGATCAGGATGATAGTTTTATTAAACGAGAGATAAACTCACACGGGGCGGCGCTTTCCATTCCAATCTAACAAAACAAAATGAGTGATCAAGGATTCAAAGAAAGTCAAAGCACCAAAAAGGAGAATAGGGTACAGAATATCAATGCGCCAAAATATTACCGCTGTCTCTCACTCTCTCGATGCATCTCTGCCCTGCCCCCCCCCCCCCCCCCCTGCCATTCTCCATCTCCCTCTCTCTGTGTCCCTCTCTCTCTGTCCATCTCTCTCACAGAGAGAACGATAATATTGAACAGAGCGCCTCGCCACGCCATTAGCCCGGGACAACAACAAAGTAAATGAATAATGGAGAATATGATTTTGTGAAGTGGTGGACTGAAAGAGTCCTGCTGTAGTGAGCCCTGCAGACCATCGATCTGTGGGCTTCCTCGGGCCCCAGCCCCAGCCAGCGCGGTCGCACCGCTCTGCACCACCCTGTGTGTGTGTGTGCGCGTGCGTGCGTGCCTTAAATATTATATAAAATAGATAATAAGCATGTGTGTATACTATATATATTTTTTGTAATTTCCCTTTCTTCTCGTCTATACTGGCATACATATAAAGCAAATAGAGCTAGCAACAGTAAGTTGCGTGCGGCTGTGACTACATTCAGGCAGCACAGTGGTGAAGCCAAGCTGCAGATCTGAAGCCTGCTCAGCACTCGCACAGCCTCATTAAATCTCATGTCTCACACTGTTCCTGGCTCTCCACCTCTCAGAGTATAATAATGTCCGTCTTTCTGAGGCCTCTTTTGTTAAGCCTTCCCCCATTCACGTTGGCCACTGATCAAACCTGAAGGGGGGGTGGGGGAACGAACGCACAAAGACGAAGAACCGGACCCACGGCCTCGACTATGAGGGCCGAGCGTTTGCCCACACGGCTCCTGTCAGGAGGCGAATGGCTATTGTAACGCGCGTCCATCAAGGTGCCAAGTGCGCCGTGACTTTTCGTATGTTTGACAGTACAAAAGCCCCCGTGTTTTTCCTTTAGTTTGGTCTGCCGCCACCGCCGCGCGACGTGAAAAGCAGTCCGGCGACGTCGCCGACCGCGACGGGAACAGCCTCCCACACGACGGCGGACGGAGGAGGAGGAGGAGGACCCGTCTTACGGCGAGCGTGACCGTAATCGCCCCCGGTGTCAGGCATCCTAAAGTTTAGTTACCAAAAAAAAAAAATGAAGTACAAGGAATCGACTCTCTGCGTATCGACCGCGCTCCACACGGCGTCCTGGGAGGGGGGTTAAAAAATAAATCAGTCAGACAAAGTCAAATGAGGAAAGTGAGAAATTAATTTGTGCGCCCTCTTGATTTCTCCACAGGCAGACATCGATCATGTGGCGACCACCGCCCGCCCGCCCGCCCGCCCCCACCCGCCTCCTCCGCCTCGCTCTGGAGGACGCCGTGACGGGGGGGGGGGGGGGTGGGGGGCGAGGCGAGGAGCGTGTGTCTGAGGGGGTCGTCGCAATCAGGCACACTCATTAGCCCCGCTTTGGCTCCTGATGGCGGGGAGAGGTCGCCATCGCCTCATGTCGCGCGGGGTGAGAGAGGGGGGCGGGGGGGGGGCAGCACACACCTCCCACATCTCCACCAACCTCCACCACCACCACCACCATCACCCCCCCCCCCCCCCACTGATACCCATTCGATACCGCCTGACGGGGCCACAGAGGACAGCCACTGAACAGCCGTTAGGAATAAAGTGAATACACAGGAGGACGGAGAACCCAGAAGAAATCACCCACAAATTTGAATCGAGAGACAGCACGCCCGCTGAGCGTGGACGGACCGTGCCGCAGCGACCAAACAATCCAGACATTTAAGCGTTACACTGCGAGAAAACCTGTTTAGTTTTTTTTAAGCCGACTCGTCCAATGGCTGACCTCGGCTCGGGAGTGTTGGCGGATTGAGGGGACGGGGAGGAGATAAAAATGCGGAGGGTTGTGGAATCTAGGAAATTTATTGTGGTCACACAGCTTGGGCCTTTTGCATAGGAAAGACTTTTTTTTTTTTAATGCCATCTTTGGAGTTGTGGGTAAATGGAGGGACTAATGTGGCAGGGAAGGAGTACTCAGGGTCCCCAGTCTGCCGGGCAAAGCTATCCATATCGGGTTTAAAATAACCACGCCTGAGACTTAACCTTTACCAGAGACAAATGAAATGAAAATATACAGTGTGGTGCATCAGGAGCAGGCCTCATTCATAGGGGGCTTTCTGCTAGCCTGACCTGAATTACTGCTCAGTTCCTGGAGGGCTGGCGGTGAATGGCACGCCAGCAGACAGGACACATTCATCTGGCTAGCACTACTCTACATCATACCGACAGAGGAGTGAGAAAGACACACAAACACACACACACACACACGCACACACACACTCACACACTCACTCAGGCGCGTGCACGAAATCATGAGGACAAGAAGAACGAAAGAAAAAAAGAAAGATCACGCACATGCAAAAGCAAAAATATGCAGAGCAGCATGCTTGTGCAGACACAGGTGCAAAAGCAGGTGTGTGCGCAAACACAACTGTGTGTGCACAAACTGACACATACACTGAACCGCACACAAACTGCAAGGCAAAATAAAATGGATGTACTCCTCAATTCTAGACATGTGCGCTCTGAAATAACACTTACTTGGTAAAATACTGTAAGTTAGCAAAACCTCAGAGAAAGGTAGCATAGGAACCATGCACACTTTATTTTACTCTAGGAACGCCGTTATCCCTCACACATGCAGGCACTACGAATGCATAAACACAGAAATGCAAACACACACAACCACCCTTTACCACATACACACAAACAAAAAACAGCCATTGCCACACACACACAACCACCCATTTACACACAAACACACTCTACTTTTTAGCCCAAAATGATGAAATATGAAATGGAGAATTACCGCTCGGAATGGCAGTCTGCCCGGGACTGTGCTGGTCTTCTGTCACATTGTCTTCTACTGCCAAGGAGAGAGAGAGAGAGAGAGAGAGAGAGAGAGAGAGAGAGAGAGAGAGAGAGAGAGAGAGAGAGAGAGAGAGAGAGAGAGAGAGAGAGAGAGAGAGAGAGGAGAGAGAGAGAGAGAGAGAGAGAGAGAGAGAGAGAGAGAGAGAGAGAGAGAGAGAGAGAGAGAGAGAGAGAGAGAGAGAGAGAGAGAGAGAGAGAGAAAACAGTTAACAGTGGAAAATAAAACAAGTCGAGCACATTTAGTTGATTTAGTTCATCCTTGACTTTTTTCATAATTTACTATTGAGATTTTCTTTGTATGGAAACTGGGAGTTCTTTGGACACTGCTCCAACAACCTGTGGTTTTGGGGAATACACTATGATGTCTGTCATATGTTTGTGGCTTGACAACAAAGGTAACCGGCCAACTAGGTGAAATATATCGCGTTGGGCTTGGAAACCACGCAATGTCTTTTATGACATTTCATTTCTACCGTAGCAAGCAAAATTCAAACCCCAAAAGGTCACCCATACATTTAGCTCACCCTACATACAAAAAAAACACATCAATGCCCACACAGGCTCGGCAATAATAATAGAAAATAACATATTTGTACGCTATATGAAGTTGTTGCACCGCTATAATGCTTTGGCCAGCTCTTGCTTGACGGTTTGTATACATAAGCGAAGGCATGATCAGTAGGCCCACCTGGACCTATGCATGCATTAGCTAAAATCCCAGGCACACCTTCTAGTGGCAACGGACTTGACTTTCAGCTCACAAAAAAAACTAAAAAAAACTAAACACAAGGTAGGAACCTTTTTACACTGGAGGCTTTTTCGGATTCTTTTTGGCCCTTTCTTTTTTTTTTATCGGCGAGAGTTCCTAGTGGCATGTCAAGTACAAGTAAGTAAATGGATTTTAACAGCGGGAAGAGAACAATAGAGTCCCCCACCTGTTTCCATGCAAAATGTGAATCTCACCGAGGACCTCTTACGCCTCGGCGTTCCACCCCTGCAGCTGAAACGCATTCACCATTATGCCTTTTCTCTATCTAGCCTTTCAATATCCCGGGCAAAGACGCGGGGAGAGAGGCGGAGGTGGCGGAGGAGTGGGAGGGGGACAAGGGGGGGAGGGGGGGGGGGGGTCGGGGGATGGTAGGGGGGTGGGTTAGACAGGACCTCCCGGCAGGGGAGCGTTGCAGCGGCTGCCAAAGCCGAAATCGGCGCACTTTTGAAACTGTGCAAAATATCCTGTACTTTGCATAATTAAGACTGGATCCTATGGCGGCAGAAGCCTTTCCCTCAAGGGGGCGAGCAAGTCAGTGTCAGGCAGGATGTCAGCCCCCTCTCACCACCACCACCCCCACCCCCAAACCCACCTCCTCTCTCTCTCTCTCTCTCTCTCTCTCGCTCTTTGTATCAAAAAATAAACGAATTGACAGAAGAAAAAAGGAACGACGACTGTGTTTCCCTGACAGGACTCCACTTTGCCAGGACCGAAGCACAAGCCGCACATCTAGACGCACATCAAATAACTCCCCCCCCCACACCTCCCACCTCTCCTTTAATATTCGGCTGAAATAATAAACTTCTACCATAGCCGACGATTCCTCCCTCTTCCACTGCGACGACAACATGTCTTGGTTTACATACGCCGCGTCGACGGTCATTTAGGCCTCTGACCGTTCATTTGCTCCATCTATTAAAAAGTTAGGCGAGATCCTGCTGGTTAGAGTAGATGCAGTGGAGGTCTGTATCCTACATGGCCTACAGGGAGGAGAGCTGTGTACAGTCAACGGTAGACCCCGCAGAGAGGGGGGTCTCATTGACTGATGCCCCGAGAGTTTAATGAGTGGCTCTGGTGCTGTTGAGCGCCTTTACTCCAGCGACTATTAAATGGGAGAAGGACAGGGGAGTCCTATTACATCTCTTATGGCTCTTTCCCACATTGGTGGTGGGGAGGAGGACTTTTTTGGTTTTTGATTACATCCCTATGGTGAGATAAGAGAGTTCAGGCATATCCTTTATATTTAACCATCAGAACTTTAACCTGAACGGTCACCACTGAGATTGCTGTTAAAGTGTCTAATTTTAATTACTAATAATAATGCTAAATATTTTATTTACATTTTTAAATCAATGTGACATGGTGGCAGCATGATGAATATGCTCTCGTTTATTTTTATACCACTAATAGAAGTTCCACTTTAGCATGAAGCATTTGCATACAAATAGCAGACGAATTCAATTAAAATACTGTAAATCCATAATCACCTCATAATGATTAAAAGCCAAGTTGCATACATCTCATTTAAACACAGTGTTGCGCTGTTTACACGTCACATCTATCAGTTAATTAATTTTTGACAGGGTACAGTGTATCACTCTGCCAGTGACACACTGTAATCATGCAGCTAGCTTTTGTTGATACAATGCAAAAACACACATGGGACCAAATCAGCGTTGCTCCTTTGATTCTCAAAAATGGAGCAGGAATAATGTAATCCCACAACAAGTGTCACAGCGTTAAAGGCCATTAATTAACATGCTATCCACACATGCGCACACACACACACACACACACACACACACACACACACACACACACACACACACACACACACACACACACACACACACACACACACACACACACACACACACACACACACACACACAAAATACGTTTATTGTCAATCCCCATGTAAGGACTAGTTAGTGTAGAAATAATAATGATAATATTAAAAACATCAAGAATACATGAATTACTCTACGATAAAGTCACATAAATAAAGATAAAGCTGCCTTTGTGGCACACTGATTCCGAAAGAAAGCAACAAATAAAAGTAAAAATAAATCAAAGAAGAAAGCGAAAGAAAGAAAGAAATAGAAAGAACGAAACAGAAAGAAAGAGAGTAAGAAAGAAAGAAACAGTAAGAAAGGAAAAGTAAGAAAGAAACATAGAGAATGAGGTGTTTCTTGCTCCTGATGTACGTGAGTCATCTGCTGCCGGTTTGGACTCTATGGCAGTGAGCACAATGGCTGTGTAATCTGCCCTGACTGACCAGCAAGGAGATGCTCGCCACGGGGACTACAACTCAATTTAGCTCAGGTCAGCAGGTCAACCCTCCTCAATTAAGCCTGTGGAGGGAGGGGGGGAAGGACACACACTGCACATGAATAACTTTCTTAATGAGCAGTGTTTGAACTGGTTATTAGTGTCATAAATAATTTGTAATGGAGGAGGATGTTAATTGTGTTTCATAATATTTTCTGACCCCGCATATATAGCCCTTTAACGTACATATGTAGCAATGGCTTGGAAATATAACTCCATCACACACACACACACACACACACACACACACACACACACACACACACACACACACACACACACACACACACACACACACACACACACACACACACACACACACACACACACACACACACTAGCGCTGCCATAATCTAAGTATTAAGGTGAAATTAAGCACAATGCAGGCTGGCAAAACATGGCCGCCACACAAATAACACTTAAGCGACAGATATAATTTTATTGTGCGGCGGTGGCGGGAAAAATCAATCACTGCCAGCGAATCAGAAGTGTGTCTCCATGTGGCAGACAATCCGTGACAAGGGGAGAGACACATGCCATGAAATAAGAGGAGAAATCGGCCAGCTCCCGCGACACCCAGCCCAACACACGGAGCTGCATGTCACCCGCACTGACAGCCATGCTAATGGGATTCTTTTTTTTTTTTTTTTTGCTACGGCTCCATCATAATTTTCTTAATGATAATACTAACCATATTTTTGTGTCACATTAGAAAAGTGTTAATGGGTGTTATGCCACAGATCATTAATTGTTAGCGGGGCCTTGAAACAGAAAGCTCAGCTCCTTTAAGACGAACACTAACTAACACAGGGGCTAATAGAGTTTTAACTAGAGGAAGGGGAAAAAACATATTTAAATATTTAAATTGCCACGTTTAATTTAATGAGTCGTTAATCATGTATGGGATTAAATGTTATTTTACTGTGAATTATTTTGTAAATTAACCTGGCCCAATTTATATCTTATCCTAGGAGGTGCTTCAGAATTCAATAGAGTGAGAAATCATCAAAAAAGTAATGAGGAATTCTAAATCAGGTGCAAAAATAACAAAACATGAAAAGCAGTGACAAAAGTGTTGACATATTTTCTTTCAACAAAGTTTATCAAACAGGCCCTATTTAATTAACTCCACAACTGTATTCGTGCAGCTTAACTATTTTGACTAAAAATAAGAAAATTGGAAAATGTATTTTTCATGGATACACATACTACTTACATTAGTAGTGTTTGCAACCTAAATTCAAAACAAAACTTTCCTTTCATCGAACGCCAAGTAATTTCAATCGTGTGGTGATGAAACCCAGCTCTGAATGAAAATCAAATATTTAAAGTGTACATGACACAAAGCTGATTTCATGACATCCACCCATACTTGGGGGAAATGGCGCAGAAAATATATTTATGTATGCAGACGACAGTCCTCCTTCTTAGCCAATAAACACATTAGAACCAGACTAAAGAGAGAGAGAGAGAGAGAGAGAGAGAGAGAGACATTTGTTCTCCATGTAAAATTAATAATCCGCTCTCACACTAGTCAAGAAGTGCTTGCAGGAGAGTCAACGTGGCAGTCATCACACACACTAGTCTTTTTGGAGTGTGATTCCATCGCCTTATGGCCACACACACACACACACACACACACACACACACACACACACACACACACATACACACATACACACACACACACACACACACACACACACACACACACACACACACACACACACACACACACACACACACACACACAGCAAACCGTCTGAGGCAATGTGCTGACCTGAAACTTCTCCTGCACATCAAAACAAAATTACAATGTGCCCACAGTTGAGAGCTGTGGAAGGCGTTGAGATTGAGTAAATGTCAGTGGCTAGGGGTGAAGTGTTTGCATATAAGCGAATGATGTATGGTCGCGTCCTGCGCCATTTATTCCCCAAAGCAATAACGTAGCCGGATCCTTCTCGCAGACTTAATTGAAACGGGACTTGTAACATTGCCCTTTTCCTCAATGGGACAGAAAAAAAGACCAACATAACCTCTGACACACGCAAGCAGCAGATACCAACGAAGGAACTGAAGAAGGGCTCAGAAATGTGTGTGTGCGGGGTGGGGGGGGGGGGGGGGGGGGGGGGGCTGGGAACTGCCTGCCAAACTGTCAGCAGACTAATTTTTTTCGTCTTTTTTTATTCTGATCATACTTTATTTACTTGTCCAGGAACTGCCACATTCCTCACGACATATAAAAAAAAAACATATTCAACAAAACACACAGACGCCCACACGCGCACACACACAAGCTAAAGTGTGTCTTTCTGAGCGAGGATGACCCCGCTCCACACTGCTGACCACTGTCTCCAATCAGAACACGAGCCTGCATCAAGGGCCTGCCGTTAGGAGGTCAGCAGAGGAAACCCTACACATCTCCACTCAACAGACACTCGTGGAAATGATAGCCTAAGTGTTGTCAAAACACACATGGGAAAACACAGACGTGGGTAGCCACGCATGTACACGTACAAACACACACACACACACAGACACATCCAAACACATACATTCACACACGCACACATACATGGGTGTTTGGTGAACACACATGTAACGTATGTTTGCCGCACACACAAATACACACGAACTCCAAGTGTACACAATACTGCACTGAAAAAGTCGATTTAAAAACGCCTTTTCAAAACACACAATCCCATTGTTTTCATAATCAACAATTTTTGTAGAGACATTTCTTAGACGATGGAAAGTTATTTTCGACATCTGTATAACTATGAGGCTCTGTCCCTAAAGGAAAAGACACAGACAAAGGACAATGGAAAACATCTGCCTGGCCTTTTCCCTGGGACTCATCCAAAACAATATCCATGACATATCTATGTGATCTGCACTGCTTGTACACGCTACATGAAGACATAAAAGTAGCAGGCTAGTTTGTGTGCCGTCTTTGCCATTACAGTAACAATAACAACACAAATAAAGCAATCACTCCAGCTTAATATGCATGCATGTTTCCACACACACACACACACACACACACACACACACACACACACACACACACACACACACACACACACACACACACACACACACACACACACACACACACACACACACACACACACACACACACACACACAGACACAGGCACGCAAACAGGCACACTCAATTCTAAACTATGTTTCAATCCTCACACAGCAAAATGGGATCACACTCACAAAGTAAAAAACAATAAGAAAAAGGCAATACCCACACCAGCATGTATAAACACACTTGTGGCGCATGCTGGCAAGAGGAGAATTATATATAAGTTATGCATCTTTTGAGCATAGAAAATGTCCCAGCAACCAGAAAAAAAACGGCCAATATCAATCTGCTCTGACAAGTAAGAAATCTATTTATAGAGACGTTTCCTGAAAATAAAGGGCTGTGCAAGTATAGAATACAAGAATATGACAATTGTGAGACGTTCGTGCACTCGCATTCCCCCCCCACCCCCTCTCTCTCCTGGGTATTGATTTAAAATGGTGGCTGCATGAATGTACTACCGCAGACCATGTAATCTTTCGTTGAGAAGAAGACTTCCGAGAATGAAAGGGGAAAGAGAAAGGGGTCCACAGACCACAAGCTGGGAATGTGAAATTGTGGACAATTATTTGCTGAGCAAAATACAATGCCTGCCAGATGAACTGGAGCTCAGCCTCCAAAGCCCAGCACCCCCCACCCCCACCCCAACCAAAACGCTAGAGAGGAGAAAAAAGTATGGTGTGTTTTCCTCTCTTTTAGTGACTCGGTCTCGGTCTTTGCCGTCTCCAATAATGGCCCACACACATAGACACAGCCATGGGGTACCACCAAAAGTATTTTGTCCGAAGCCATAATACGGATAGCCTACATTTTGAAAACTCTTCTGTCACATCACTGAAGGTAGACTACACGTCTGGAGAAACACAAACCGGAGGAGAGCCATGCTTACCGTGATATAGACGGCTGCCTCTGGCTAAATGTATTGTCTTTTATTGTATATTTTATCTTAAAAGCACAGGTCGCGAGACAACTATTTACCAAACCGGAGTGACATTACACCACATGTCGCTCGCTCGCGCCGACGTTATCAACACACGCGAGCGCCACAAACACGCACGCGCGCATGAAAGACACCGCGTTAGCCCACATAAACATTTCTCCCTCTGATACACGTCTTCCTCCACCTAGATCCCTCTCATCCCGACCCTCGTCCCCTCAAACACCCTCACACAAACACACACACACACGCACGCGCACCTCTTCCCCACAACATATACAATGTTTCCTCGGAATCCACCTCCTTTAGTTTCACCACCAGACGAAAGTCACATGACACGTGACACTACAAACCATTCCATCAGACGGATCAAGTTCCCAACTTCGGCGTCCTTCGTTAATAACAGATCCCCGATGTTTCCCTCCTCTCTCTCCCCCTAAAACCAGCCAGCTAGCTCTATATCACCCTGGACTTACACTGTTGCTCTGCACATGATCCATAGCCGTGCTCTGCGGTGATTGTTACAGTGGTGCGTTACAGACTTCCCCGGTTGTACACACACGCACTCGCAGGGGTGAGCAGCACTGTGTGTCCACCACCGATGACATGCTAGCAAACGCTCCCGGTTGTGACATTGTTAAGGAGGTAAGAGGTAAGACACCATCGAGCCAGCTGAGTTCACTCGCCACGCCGGGTGTAGGATTGTCATATCTGTTGTTTACACCCACAACCACCAAAAAAAATTGTATCTTTTTTTATGTCAGAGCTAGCCAGCATTAGGCTATCATCACTTACCTTTCAGTGATCTTGGTTTAGCTTGCTTGCGGCGCGACATCCTATTAGAAAACGCTGAAGTTCAAGCTCAGTTTCTCGTGTAATGCGTGTGCACTGGGATCGGAATATCGTAAGACGTACTCTCTTTAAATCTCCCGGAGCAGAATCGCGCGTTCCTATTTATCATTACAAAAAGATGTCGCTCTTTGCCGTAGCCCCCTACGATGGATGTAGACGCGAGTTTAGGGTGTTTAGTGTTGGGGAGAATGTAGATGGTTTAGGATTAAATCCAATTAGGTCCCAATCGTGTTGGAGTTCTCTATTTAGTTGAAGCGGTTATCAGGAAAAGTGGAAGAATTTAGTAATTCCGTCATGCGCTTCCATTCTCCGGTGGAGCAGAGTCGCGTGTGGGCATGATGTTCGTTTATGATAAAAGCGGAATATTTGCTTTTCGTCTTTGATCTCAAATGCAATCGCGTGAGAAAGACATCAGCAAACAACGCGTCCTGTGAGAGTAGGGCAAAAATGCAACAAAACCAAAAAAGAAAAAAATACACTTTTCACTGCATATCCACCTAACAGACCCAAAACTATTATACACTCTTCCTTTTCTCAGCCTGGTAAGCTAATCATATAATAGGTTCGGCATCTGATCTAAGTCAACGTCTAAATTGCTTTAAAAGAGGATGAAGAAGCAGAGAGAAGATGGAAGCTCCCTCCTCATCACAAACCTGCAAGGTCTTGGACTGCGCTGTCGCTCCGGTAGTCCACATAATAATGGAAAATGGAAGCAAGGCCCCCAAAGCCATCAGGATGGCTCCAGAGGGGGCCCCTACCCCGCAGGGACTCGCTCTGTACGTAATCACTGAGGAAATCATTGTCAGCCTGCCTGCACTCACACACAGACAGAGAGGCATGATTAAAATCCTAGGGATCACGGCAAGATGCGGATTTCTGGATCTGCTAGTCTGCGGATCGGGAGTCGAACTCTAAACCCAAAGTCGGCTCGTTCACCCTCGCTTCTCCTCTGTCTCGGCTCGCGGTCGGC
This sequence comes from Gadus chalcogrammus, assembly GCF_026213295.1. Taxonomy (NCBI): domain Eukaryota; kingdom Metazoa; phylum Chordata; class Actinopteri; order Gadiformes; family Gadidae; genus Gadus; species Gadus chalcogrammus. Next base: position 6,375,525 of record NC_079419.1, read on the forward strand.
CACTCGCCGTCTACGGCAGACGGACTGGTCCCCCTTCTGGTAGAAATGGTTAAGCAGAAAGACATTTTGTGGCTGTTGACATACAGTACATCTGTCATGTAATGGCACGCGAACGCTCTTTAAAGATTATTCGCGAGGTGCATATCATTTCTGCATAGGATAGTAAATACGGTTTCATGTTGAGGTTGTTTATTGCTTGATAAATGTAGTTTTATTTAAACAATTTGAAGGAAATTCTTAAAAATTATATAAGTAAAAAATGATTTTATAAATATATTTTAAAAAATCATGTAGTTTACTTATTTATTAGCGAGAACCGTAGGGCTATTGGCTTTAAACTCACCATTTGCTATGGGTTGTATATATATTTGTATTTTTGGGGTATTATGATTAAATTATATTTTTTATTTTGAACACCAAGCACATTTTCTATCTTTTAAGCTATTCTTTCTTTTTTCTTTCACTTTCTTTCTCCCTCTGTATTTCATTCTTTCTTTGCTATCCTTTCTCTCTTTCCATCCTTCATTCGGTCTCTCCTCTTTTCCCCATGTCAAAATGTTCACCACAGTGTCTCATAATGTACCCACAGCGGTGTGTGTGAGTGTCCAGGCTCCATGCCCCTGCTATGTGAAAATGAGATCCAGAGAGGACTCATGCGGTGGGCTTCTCACTCTGCGCTTTTACCGCAGCCTGGAGGTGTATAGCCTCTGCCAGGGGCCTCATCTCAAAATCACAGCCTTTACACACCACGCATTTCCCTCTCCACTTGATTCATGACGGTGATGTGCAAGAGTCTTATGGAGAGGAAATATTAAGATAAATGCATGTTGTATAAGCGTAATATATGCGCCGTTGTGGCAGTGGATCATCAACAAACTTAGGACTTAGGACTATGATTCAAAATGCCCCAAAGAATCTCATCCCCGAATATTTTTTTTCCTGTTGCCTTATTATTTGTATTTTTAGTCTGAGTAAAAATAGATAATGTTTCACCGCTGTACTCCAGAGCCGTGGCCTTGTGATTTAATGCCCTCTGTAACTTTACAACTCTACTAATTACTATTAAAATAGTTATTAATAGGGTATTTTGCTGTGCATATGCTATTACGCATTGTTTCAAATGCCCCTTATGTTAATATTTCAAATTGGACCTCCATTTTTGAATATTATGATGTAAAAATGTGACAATGTTCTTAACCGACAAACAAACCTTCTTACTACCACTGATATTAAGCCGTCTTCATATTTTTGTTTCCGTTTTCGGTTCCTTGATACTTAAGTCGCCCGCAGACACGCAGAACCAAAGTGGGCAATTGAAACCTAAATACGTTGTCGAGACTCTCCCTGTCTTTTCGGTAATGGGAGCTTCGCCGCTTGCCTATCAACCGCCCTCCCCTCCTACATCTTGTCAGCCAGGCTTTCAGAAGATAAGTAGGAGAATGAATGACACGGAGCCGACACGGAGCTCTTTGAACGCGTCAAAACGCTCACAAACTACAGTTAACCCAGTGAACACAACCAATAGCAAAACATCTATTTAGTATGTGCTCTGAGTCTGTCAGGGGGGGGGGGGGGGGGGAGGTCTCGGCTTGCCTTAAACTTCAATGTGAACAGCACCACCCCCCCCCCCCCCCCCCCCAACACCCCTCCCTCCATACCCAAGCCCGCCCCACACCCCCCGTCCAATCCCCACAGAACCCCCCCGAAAAAGCCCCCCCAGCCCCGTCTCGACACTCTTGTCAAACGGATCCCCCAAAGTTTTACTTACCACCTTGCCTATACACCACCATCCTGCCCCCCCCCTCTCCTCCCCTACCACCCCCGACTGCCACTCGCAGCAACTCTCTCTCTCTCTCTCTCTACCCCCGTCTCTCTCCTGCTCTTCCCCCCTCTCTCTCTCTCTACCTCTTGCTCTTCCTCTCTCTCTACCTCTCTCCCCCTCTGTCTCTCAAACACAAACAAACAGTGCTCCCCGGTCCACCAGGACTGCTTGCTACTTTCATCAGTGACAAAGTGAGTGGGAAAAAGGCTTTACTTGGCTCAGCGCTTGCACAGTTTGCTCTTCGAGTTACACTATAGACTCCAAGGTTGTTGTTGTTGTCATTCCGTGTGTGTGTGTGTGTGTGTGCGTGCGTGTGTGTGTGTGTGTGTTTGCCTCTGTGTGGGTGCTCTTCAACGGGAGGAAACCTCTTCTGAAGAATGTGGCTCATGATGCTCCACCACTCTGACACTGCTCATCCCCAAGGAAGAGCCACATGAATGTGAGGGAGGGAAGGAAAATAAAACATATATTTTTAATCTCAATTTCCTGGAACAAATGGGAGCAAGGCAAAGTCAACAAAAGGTGTGTCTGTCACTCGATGAGGAGCTCGCTTGTTATCGAAATGCAATTCTCACATCAAAAAACCTTAAGCTCATACGTTCTGATATTGGTGGTACAGGCAGTGGTATCTCTTAAACTTGAGCTATTTTCCCCCTTCTTAATCCACTTCCACCATCATTCAAGGTCTACACACAGAAGTAACCTCATCCACAAGTTTTCAGTGGTCAAGTTTCCCTAATGAACACAGGAACAGATTGAGTCAGCGCTCAACAGTTACATTGCTACGTAATCAGTTCAAAAATATGAATTCAAGAGGGGGAAAAAAGTAAAACACATCATCTTGGTGGGATCCCAGCCTCATAAGGAGTGAGACAGATAGCTATTCATCCAGTTATTTTCCTCTTTGACACACCTCAGCTTCATGAAGGAATGTGTTGTGAAACTGAGCAGTTGTGTGCCGCCTCGCCCCCCCCCCGTTGCTTGCAGTTAAGACACACGGACGCCACGGTGAGCGTGCGTGCCAGAGAATCTGAGATGCCACTCTGGCTCCTCCTAGGAGGACCAGCTCCCCAGCAGACTCTGTCATCCCTGGGGGGGGTTCTCTGGCCTTTCCCCCCACAAACCACCGCCTCCACCGCCCCTCTGCCTTCCCCCCCCCGACCCCATCACCCTCTCACCCTACGTCTGTTTTTTCCTCAAAAAAAATGCATCGTCCAAAATAACAAGTATTGTTATTCTCTCTCACCCCCTCATTCTCTCTCCCATTCTCTCTCTCTCTAGCTCTCTCCCTCTGTCTCATACTTTATCTTGCTGGAGAGTGTGAAAGTTTTGGTTTGTTCTAAGGAGGTGTCTGGTGCAGACGTGATCACTGTAGGCTATTTAGAATCTTGCCGAACAACTAGCGGTTTATAAGAACAGCCGGTCAATTACATCTGTTGATGAGGTCAGCTGCACAGACATGAATGCAAACAGATGCACACACACACACACACACACACATGTGCACACACCCATACATACTCTGGACTTGGCTCATTAAAACCCATCGCGCTACTAAAACTCAGAGATGTGAACGTTTCCCTTGAGGAGCCGAGTGCGTTCATTTTGAGAGAGGCAGAAGTTTGGTGTTGTTTCTCCGTTTTTTTTCTCGCTTATAATTACAGAAATTGCTGGAATGCATGACCCTGAGAATAGGGCTCAGTCCTCCGAGAGACCACCACCAGCATCATCAGCGTCTTCCTGGTGTGTATGTGTGTGTGTTGGTGTGCATGTGCTGGTACGTGTACGGGTACCCGTTGATGTGTGTGTTTGTGTGTCTGTCTCCCCGGTCGGGTGCCACCCACTCCAAGCATGAGTGAGGTCGAGGCAGTGCCCCCATCAGCAGTAGGATCCCCCCCCTTCCCCCGCCCACGGGGACCTTCAACTACGCTTCAACAAAGCAAACTCCCGAGGCGGGCTCAGGGAAAAACAAGAGAATAATAAAATAAGATTGAGATCGGGAGTGACTGAACACAGTGCTCTCGCCGAGCAGCAAGGCGTACTTTTAGACAAATTAAAATAGATACGATAACTTTGCCAACAATTAGCCAAAATGGAACAAGTCTGTGACTTCCCACAATTAAACATTCGAGCCAGACATGCTTATTTGATCGTAATATCAAACAGTTATATTTGCATGTGCAAAAGACGCTGAACAAAGCACATTGAACCAAAACGTCTATTTGCATCCGCAAACCGAGATCCGGTCCATCGACGTTCCTACTCAGCGATTGGGAATAGCTTCGCTCCGTTCTTCGAGCCGGCGGCTTTCGTTCGACAGGTTCAACCTTCCTTTCCCTACAGCCTCTCGACAGGAAGACGTCACAAAGCGGAGCGGAGCGTGCGGGGGGAGAGCCGCGGCAGGCCCGCGTCAACACCCGGTGACCTTCCAGTTGGATATCCACAACTTCCATCTTCCCAAGCCAAGGAGCCCCATGGAGCAAGTCCCAAACCGGGTCATTAGCGCAGCGGTGTCACCAGACAGCAGATCACCGGCCAGAGAGGGAGCGCGTGGTGGGGGGGGGGGGGTGGTGGTGGTGGGGACTCCTGGCATGGAGCGGTGGCTGTGCGGGTTGACATTCAGGGCTGGCTGATCTATGGGGCTGGGGAGACAGTGCCCTTGCTCTTGGTCTTCAACCGGGAGGAGGGTCCTGGCAGCATTCCCCTTACTTACTCCATCATGTGACCCCGGGCTACGGGGGACCCCCGTTATACCGGCGGCGGTGGCGTTCCGTCTCTCCGCTTACAGCGGCGTCCCGGGCCTCACCTGTAGGACGCCATTAGTGAGGCGCAGGGGGGGCCCGGTGAGGAGCCCGAGGGGTTCCACATAGACATGTCACAGGAGCGAAGGAGCATCCATGCTTCAATAAGACGCCATAAAAATAGAAAACATTAACGCGCTCCCCCTCTCTCGCTTGAGTCATTGCCATCCACTCGGCAATTCACGGCCATGTTGTTCCACCACTGTATTTCCCCAGGCCAATCTTCACGTCTGTGCTGTAATGACAATAATTATCATAAAGTTCTTCTGTTGGCAGCGATGCAACGCATTACGCCCGCCCCGGAATTGTGTCTTGGTGTGATGAAAATCTTTCAGGGGTTATCATGCCCTTGGCGATGGCTTTGACCTCCGCAGCCCACCGTGAGTAAACGGTGACTGGTAACCGACCACGCCAAGATAGGGCCGACCCCGCGGGGTGTGACCGTGAGCCAAGAAGGACATCGAAAATCTTTTTGGTTAAAAGGGGGTGAACACGGGATATGTTTCCACCTGCTTGGATACAGGAAAATAGACCCCCGAAAAAAAACACCACAAAGAAAGGGTTCAAACACACGCGAGGGAGACACATTGTTGTTCCTTAGCCTTGGAGGCCCTCTCGTTTAGCGGTTGCTCTATTTAAATTAATCTGCCTATTAGCGGCCTGCTGTTGGATGTGGTTCATCATACCATGTCTGCTGTTCCGCGATATGCACAACCAGACAACACTATCTAAAGAGGGTCTGACCTGCAGGTGAGCCGAGGCACCACAGTGTTTGATTACAACAGTCTCTTTAGATAATCACTCAAGTAAGTTTCGAGGGCGGAACTTTGTCTCTTTGTCTCTCTCTCTGCGTGTTACATATGTCTGCCTACGCCCATGGTGAAGACAACGTGTCTAGAGGTGGGTTTATGGGCCTCCTCTCCATGACCAGTGTGAGGAACCCAGTCTAATCGCATTATGAACTTTAGTTCCTGTTCTGTTTGTTATTAATGATGTTGTGGGGGGTTGATGAAAAAACTTTATCAGCATTTTCCAATGCAACCCTGGCTCAACACACACACACACACACACACACACACACACACACACACACACACACACACACACACACACACACACACACACACACACACAAAAACACACCACCACAATGTAGTTAAAATGGCCGGTGTTCTGTGTGAAGGCATGTGGCTCAGCGGTGCTCTGAAGGATTACAAAAGCACCCCAAACTCCCCAGGCCATGTGCACATTATTCACTCCACCCCCACCTCCTGCTCCTCTTCATCAGGCAGCCCCCCCCCCCCCCCCCTTAGCCCCTCCCTCCCTCATCTCCCGACGCTACCAACCAACACCATAGCTCGCTGTACCTCCTCCCACTACTTCCTTACTCCCCCATGATGCATCCCCGACTCCCCCTCTCTCCCCCACCTCCACTCCCCCCCCCCCCTGCTCTCCCCCTCCCCTCGCCTGACAGTAGGCATAAGCCCCGGGAAACCTCTCTCCGGACCGCGGCGGCCGCCAGGGTGGGGAGTCGGGACGGTGTTAATTAAAGGAAAAGGTTAGCACACACGGGGCTGGCAGAAGGCGTGCTCGGAGAGAATCCCCCCGGTGGAGCAGCTGCTCACCGCCCCCTCCCCCCCCCAACCACCCAGCCACCACCCTCCCTCGAAGCCCACCCTCCCCGACGCCCCCACCCCACCCCACCCTCCCCGACCAGCAACCCCCAGGAGAGGGGGGGGGGGGGGGGGGAGGGGGAGTCGGGACGGAAGCCAAGAGATGGGGACCGCTGGGAGGGAGGCGGGACTGTAGGGGTACGGAGAATGAATTGGGGGTTGAGTTGACCCCCACACCGAGGTGCAGCCTGGGGTGGCCGGGTGGACGGTAGTGAGTGGGGGGGTCGGGTTGGGGGTGTGGGGTGGGGGGGGGGGGGGGGGGGGAGGGGGTTGGGTAGTGAATGGTACTGCTCACCTGTCCAGCCAGCTAGCTTGGTTTGTAGCTGATTAGTGTGTCCCAGAGAAGGCCTCACCTTCCCTGAGCACCACCTACATGTGCGCGCACACGCGCACACACACACACACACACACACACACACACACACACACACACACACACACACACACACACACAGGCCTTCAACCGAGAGTGGGACGGGTGCCAAGTCCATTTAGGGAAGGGTGTCTGCGAGGCAAGGAGAAACAGACAAAGGGAGACGCAAGGAGACCAGCGTTCGGAGCCTGAGACGCTCCTCAAGCTGCGGAGAAGCTAGCCTCACGCGCTCGAGCAAAATAAGGGTCAGGGCGGAGAGGGAGGGGCCAGGAGGGGGGGGCATTGTGGGCTGGTGCTGGTAGATTGAGCGATGAGGGAACACGTGTCGTGTTTAAGAGAATTAGTGCATCAGGATTCCATACAGCTGTTGTGTCACACTGGCTGTGCCATGTGTGAAGTAACATCTGTGGGAGATCATTTAATCATGATAAATCATCGCGCCATATTGCCCAAATACGTAACTTTCCCCTTTTTTTTTTTCGCCAAAAGGAACGTTCAATCGGGAATAAGGATGACCCAGTTTCGCACAACATGCATCAAAATAGTGGTTTCACATCTTTGGGAATTAATGATGAATGGATTACACCTTAGCAGGGAATGCTTAAGATAAATTAATAAGGGGTGATTAAACATATTCAAAGGATAGGCCTATTATACAAAGGCTTGGACCATCCATCTCATTAAAGGCAAAAAATAACACAAATAATTCAAATCTGCATTTGTCCAAAAAAGTATTGATGTCTTCCAACAAACCACTTCCCAAAAGCCTCCTTCCCTGAGTGGTCGGCTTGTTTTTTAAAGATCCTCCACACGCAGTTGTCATGAAATCTGGAAGGAGCATCAATACGCGATGACACCTATCTCCAACCCACCTCGCCGCACTAATCCCCGCCTTAATGAATCCCAATAAACACTTAGGAGATTTTAAAACAAACACCAGGGAGACGCTTTCCTCTCTCTCTCCTTGCCCCCACATCCCTCCCAAACAAGCAGAGATAATTACACATCCATCCGCAGAGAAGAAGTGTTCCCAGCGGAAGGCTGTTTGGTTTACGGATCTGCTCTGTAGTTTGACTCGCCGGGGACGGGGGGCGGGGGGGGGGGGGGGTAGGCGAAAGAAAAAAAAAGAAGAGAAAACAACAACGATTTCAGTCTCAAGGTTTTATAACTCTAACGAGGCTTTAATTGGCAAGGTAACGGACCACCTGATTAACCATGACAACAAAAGCAACGCTCTATCCGCACGGACGCGGCCCGGCGGGCGGCGACAGCCACTGTTACCCGCCTGATACAATTCAGAAGGATGCAACAAAAGAAAAAAAAAGGGACGACCGAGGTGCACTCTATTCTATTCCCTGATACGGGGGGTGGGGAGGGGGGTGGGGGTGGCAGGCACAATAAGGTCACTTATTAATAAACGCCACTCAATCCTTGGTTTGAACGCCACGTCGTTCACCGTCGTTCGGCTCAGACGCGGGCGTGTGGTTAAACATCGTTTTTTTTCTCTCCCTCTCTCCCTCTCTCTCTGTCTCTCTCTCTCCTGCTCTCGATAATTTTATTTACCGCACGTCAACTCCAGCAATGCGTGGCACTTACAGAAGAGATCGCAGCCCTTCAGAGAGTGTGGAGGAGCACGGCACTCAAAGCCACAGGTCCCCTGCCACGTGCCCTCCTTATAGTAACGAGTGCATTTCTCTGCTCAAACTCTGACTGTTGAGCGCCGCTCAGGAGGAGGAGGGGGAGAAGGGGGAGGTGGGGAGAGGGAGGAGGAAGAGGTGGAGGAGGTGGGGTGTGCTTCAGAGGAGAGACGGCGTGCGTCTGGTGGTGGGAGAGAAGAAAAAAAACACAGTGTGAGAGTCCCATCTCTCCTGTCAGAGGGTTGACACGGGGCACCCAGGGACACAGGGCCTTTGGTGCTCTGAGTCTGGACACTGGCCTAGATATCCTCCACTCCACCCCCCCCCCCACACCCACCCATCCCCCCCCCCATCACCTCCCCTCGCCTCCCCCTCGCTGCCTCCCACCACCACCAGCACCACCGAGCACCACCAGAGCATCCCACCTACAAAAAGACTCCTCAGCAGCCGCGTCTCATCTGTTCTTCGCTGTCATCCCGACCCCGCTGAACTACCACTCCTCCTCCGGCTACCGAGTCCTCCCCTCTCCCATGCTTTCTTTCTCTCTGTTTTTCTTCTTTTCTTTCCCTCTCCATTGCTTCATTTTCTTTCTAGGGTCATAGGGATAAGACCCCCTAGGAAAAGTGAGCACATATTTGAAAGTGAAAACAAACCATCAGGACATACACTTTTCCCAGTCCGAAATTCCTAAAATACTTGGCCGTGTGTTTTTTTAGTGCTTGTTGTTCTCTTGGTTTTATGTAAATAGTGCTCCCAAATAGGAATAAGGTCACGGGTATAAGTGAACTGAGATGCGTTCTGCAGTTCGGTCCGTGTTTCTATGGTGATCTGTCATGACGATGTCTTTAAATCGATGAGGTCAGGTGGTTGAGTCCGTTGGTTGGTTAGTCAAATGGATGCATGCAACGCCTGTCCTCCATGGCCTCAAAGTAATACATCAAGGCTTCGACGACATCAAGGCATTGTTTGTGCAAACACTAAAACGGTGTACCCACAAACCCCTCCCCGAATAATAAAATTCAAAGTTCAGGTGTGATGTAAATATGTAGTACATGTCACTTCACGCCATGACACCAGAATGACAAGATGCATCTGTGTATCTGATTGTTTGTGTGTGTGTCTAATTGTGTTTTTGGATGTCTGTGTGTACCTGGGTGTATATTTGTGTGTGTGTGTGTGTGTTTCTGTCTGTGTGCGTGCATGTGTGAATGTACCTGTGTGTTTGTTTGTGAGTGCGTGAGTGTGTGCATGTACGTGCGTGTGCGTGTGCATGTTTGTGTGTGTCACTCTGTGTAGATGTGTATGCCAGCATGGCACTCACAGTGGAAGGTGTAAATGCTGCAGGTTTCTGCTGTCTTGTTCAACAGCCGTTTCTATTTTGATGTGCTTGGCAATCCCTTTGCCAGGCCAATAACTCTCTCACACCTACACTTCTCTTTCATGCCGCCTGCTTTATTCTCCTTCTTGGAGGAATCCTCTGGGGATCAACTGTGTGCCTCTTAATTTCCCCTGGGAGGCATCCGAGGAGGAAACATACACTAGTGATTTTTCTTTTTTTCATTCAGGATGAAACACAGGGAAAACATTAAGGTATGGCGTACAGAAAATGGCATTCGATGTCAATGGGCCAGGCGAAGGGTTAAGTGAGTTCCTCAACTTGTCACTATGTCTATGTCCCGACATGCCCCCACTACATCCCCCTCTCTGTCTCTCCCTCCCTCTCTCCCTCTTTCTCTCTGTCTTTCTTCCTTGAGTTGGTCTTCTTTTCTTTGTTTTGTTCGGAAGAGTCTCGGAGTGCAGCTTTGCATTGAGTAACATGCAGCCTGCCAGCCAGTCAGCCAGCCAGCACGGTGTTGTGAAGAGAGGAGAGGAAGGAGAGGTGGAGGAGGAAGAGGTGGAACAGAGGAGGAGGAGGAGGAGGAGGAGGAGTCGTCCCAGGAGACGACGTGCCCCAGTGGGTTTGGTTTTGTACACCCGTCACACACATCTGAGGGTTGACGCGCATCACTGATCCAGGGATGGGAGAACCGCTGCCATGTTTACTGTCATGTTCCAAGGTATGCTACTTGGCTTCAAACACATCAAACGCATCTACAGGAATACTGATATTGGGGAATGCCACCGGGAGCCGCCGTAAAAACATACAGACACACTCTAAACACACACACACACACACAGACACACACACACACATGCATCCTGGGGACCGTGCCACTACACAGCCCATGCTGCGACGCTGCTGAAATGTGTCACAGACGCTTTCACTTTGTGTGGTTGTGGTTGTTTCTACTTGGCTAATGCTCTTCCTAATTCTGAATTTTACTCAATGTGAACTCGCATCAACAAAAGATTATGTTTTTCGCACCAGTGTGATATTTTTGTGCGTCGGTGTGTGCTGGTCCCTTTTCCATGGTAACAGCACGAAACAATGACACGGTGTCACGCAGTTGGGTCCACGCGGGAGACGCCGGTGGTTAAAGGCGAGCGAGAGGTGATTAAACTGCTGTTATTTTTTTGTATTTATTTTTTTCCTATTTAGCATCTGAATGCGAGATCAGCGTCGCACGAAACAACAAGCCCGCCATGCGGTCAACGTTTCAACAGGCCGGCCCGTACCTACTTCTCGTTTTTCCAAACCCATTCCTAAACATGAGTGGTGCCTGTCCCGCTCCCAGCCCCCCCCCCCCCCCCCCCTCACATCCACTTTTCACACCGAGCACTGGAGGATCGCGTGGCTTCAACAGGCCCGCTGTTCAACGTGTCTGCGGTTTGATTAACAGTATGCAGGACGGGAGAGTGATGATTGGACCGGCAAAGTGCTCCCTCTTTTGGGCCCGCTGTGTGCAGTGTTTTGCTGGGGCTGACTTGTTTGCCTCACGGCGGAGAGGATATGGAGGACGAGGAGAGATGGAGCAGCCTGGAGCCTCCTGCCTGGCTCAGGGGGAGGTTGGACTGGATTAGACGCCTGACAGCTGGGCCACATCTCTGGAGGCGCGGGGAGGCGGAGAGGCACCCTGTCTGCCTGCCTCTGCACCAAAGTGTCAATTTGAGCATGAAGGAAGGATGAAGTCGAAGTCGGAGTGCAAGTACGAAGTGGGCGCGGAGCGGGGGCCACTGGTGGTCCGTGGTGGGTAGATATCAGCGGTGCACGGGCCCGTGCACACGGCTAGGCATCAGGAAGCACACTGTTTATTTAGAGAGGGGCTTTGACCTGGGAGTAGCAGTGTGCGCACCCTGAGGACGGACACACAGACACAAGCGGATGGGGAGGTGCGGGGGGGCTAAGGGGGAGGCGGGGGGCTAAGGGGGAGGCGGGGGCTAAGGGGGAGGCAGAGCTTGTGACCTCTCTCTCTCTCTCTCCTCTCTGTATTGTTGACCAGCAAGATAGAACAATCAGAAAGTATGTCTGCGGGGAAAGCTCCTGGACACAAACATGTAGTATTGGGTAAAATTCATTATGAGATATGTTTTATTAGAGTTAGACTTGCATTTCCATTTTTCAAAGGCAATATAAGCCTTTTTCAGCAGACATCTAGAAGTGTCAAAAGCCCAACTTTTCATAAAAAGGCAACAAATTCGAAAAAGGTATACCACCCCACAACAAATCCCATACATATCTTCCCTAATTCCACTTTTCTTTTACTACTTTGTTAAATGATGAGTTTCCCGTCAACATTACCTTAAACTAGCGCCCGTTCCAAAGGAATAACAGCAGATTTGTTATTCACCATAAGCACAACAACTGGCATATCGTATTCATACACCCCGACATTAATATGAAGAATGCTTCCAGGCCGTTGGAGAATAGGCGGTAATAGGTTTTCGCTGAGGTCCTGGGAGACTGCGTTGTGTATTTCCTGCACTGAGACTTGGCCGTCCCAGGGAATGTGGGACGTGGGCCGGAGTCGACTTTATTAGCTGGAGATGTTCTAATGTGATTTATTTTTATAAATGAGGGTGTGGTGGGAATGAGAGTGGGGGAGGAGGCCGGTATGCAAATGCCTCCCCTCATTAAACAAGCCCCACCACCATAACCACCACCACCACCACCACCACCACACAACATTATCTCCCCTCTTCCTACGACTGTTTGGGTGCATTAACGAGGTGCAGCCATGTCTGCCGACTAATGATATTGTAATGATCAGAAATCTCCCCGATGAAGTCGTCAGCCGCAGTGGCATTTAGAGGGTCTATGTGTGGCGAGGAGGTGGGAGGAGGGGGGGAGGAGGTGGGAGGGATACACCCAAGCGGGCTGTGAGAAGATCAAAGGTGAACACAAGGTTTGCATCTGCAGGCTTTTTGTTGGGGATTTTGTTTGTTGTGTTGTTCTGGGGCTGTTATCAGGTAACGGCGGTGGATTTGGTAAGATGAGATGGAGGACCTGTCGAAACCAAAAATATATAGCTATTGGAATGTGTTTATTTTTTTAAATATAGCCTCAACGTTCATTTTAAATTTTATAGACAACAAAATAAACAAAATACTTTCGATGGGGGTGTCATTGATACGATTCATACGAGTCATTGTTAGTTTCTTTGCGTCTTTGCCGTATGCATCATCCATATTTTCATCACAATAAATGCCCTCTTCCTCGCATCAATTTTTTTGTGGTCCTTCAAAACTTTTCTTTGCAAAGTGAGGACGCAGCCTCTGAGGACGGCTGGAGCCCATTTGTGTCCTGATATTTATCTTCATGGTTTCCACGAGAATGAGGAGATTAACCCCATAACTGGCAGACATCATACAGTTGATCTGAGCATCATTAGTCCACATTAATAACCCATGCAAGTGCAAATGGATTTCCTCATCTTTTCATCTTAATTACATGACATCTGAGCTCTCTATCTGAAGGGGCCTCTTCAGAGGGGGGAGGGGCGGGGCGACAGTGATGTCAACGCCAGATAGGGGATGGTGTGGTGGCTGGAGTCGGGTCTAAAATGCCTTGTGCATGTATACGTGCACACACACGAATGCACAAGCACATATGCAATCTCGTTCTTTTTTACGCATACACACACACACACACACACACACACACACACATAAACACAAACAGATAAATATACTCACAACACACATACATGCATGCAAAAAACACACACTCACACATGCATTCATGCACACGCACAAAACACACGCACAAATACTGTATATGTGAACACATATCCACACACTCATGCTTCAGGTTCAGGAGACGAGGCATCCATCATGTTTGCACATACAAACATGTATGCACTCACGCTCAGCACGGCGCACGGTACGTGACACACACACACGCACACACACACAGAGACACAGAGACAGGGACATACACGCACACACACACACAGACCACAGAGACACACACACGGCACCCACACACACACACACACACACACACACACACACACACACACACACACACACACACACACACACACACACACACACACACACACACACACACACACACACACACACACACAGGGTGTCATTGCCCATTAGAGAGATGGATTGACAGGAGGGCCAAATAAATCTTTGTGGCAGAGAGTCAGAAATATAAATAGAGCACCTAAGATAGATTTGTCTCGGGTGTTGATGAAGTTACCTCTGGGGGTAGAGCGCTGTGTCTCTTTAGTAATGAGGACAAGCACCGACACTCTCAGGCTTTAACAGACAGGAGCAGGGGGTGAAAGATCAGAAGGTTGCCTTTCAAATGTAACATGAAATAAAAACACAATCTTACCACATTTACAATAGTATAATCATACTATATGGTGGTATTTACCAGCCCCACCACCCAGAATATGGTGGTTTGAGCGTGTCGCTCATTAAGGGAAGAATGAGCCCCCCCTGGTGGTTTATAGTGTGCACAGAAAGCCCTGACTGAGAACTGTGCACGGATGATCAGAAGTGCGGTGCTATGCCTCGCTCTGACAGCCCCAGTGCTCAGACTGGGGTTGGAAACACTCATTCCTCCTCTTTTTATTTCCAGTAACTCTTTCGCAATGCTGGTTATTATTCACCACAGCACAAATCACAATTACACCCAGCCCAGGATTAAGCGTGAAAGCATACAACACGCATTCTGATCAACCTATTCCTGTTTTAATTTCATAACAGCGTCATTCTGATTTGAATAAGTGTGTTTAATCAAAACTTCTTCCCCATAAGGTGAAAAAAAACAAAAACTTAAAAGCTCCATTAAAAAGGGAAATTATTTTAATTAGATCAATAAACGCTGGTAAAATCAGGTAGGCAGGGGAGAGGAGAAAGGCTCTATTACCCATTTTATCATCAAAGCGAGCGCTGTGCTAATTATGCTAGCAGCACCCAGTCAGAGCAGCACACCGGAGACTGATAAGAGAGGACTGCCCAAGGTTTCAGTGATTGCACACGCACGCACGCGCACACACACACACACACACACACACACACACACACACACACACACACACACACACACACACACACACACACACACACACACACACACACACACACACACACACACACACACACACACCCATGTGCAAACTTTTGCAAACACACACAGGCGCTCAAAAACACACACACACACACACACACACACACACACACACACACACACACACACACACACACACACACACACACACACACACACACACACACACACACACACACACACACACACGCGCACACAGGTAGAAGCACACTCATGCATACACGCACACACTGCACGATTCCCACTACGCAAACTCATTGTATAGGGTGAATAGCTGATATCAGTGAAAAAAAATAAAAAGTAAAACAGAAGACATAAACGCAGGGAGAACGATGCAGAGAGAGAGGGCGGCGGCACCTGAGTCGGCGAGCTGACGTCACATTAGAGCCCTATTGGTAATCAATACGAGGCATTATAGGTTGTATAAATCACAGTGTGACACTTTCTCTATGGGTCATTAACAGAGGAGCCGCCGGGGAGTGGGCAGACGTAACACACATGCATAGTCAGTCACACTGCGCAATAACGTCTGAATGGGAAAGCTCAGGAGACGTCCGGGCAGAGTGGCGATGGAGACTAAAGAGCGTAAATAGTTCCACGGTAGCATTTAGATTATTTAGAACCATAAGGAGAGAACAAAAAAAAAAGGTCCCAGAGATCACGCGATGAGTGATGAAGGCAGTCACTCGTTTAACAAAACAAAAGGCGGAAGGAGGAAATGACTAGGTTTTTTTTTTTCTCTCCTCCCTCTGCTACACAGACACACTTGGAGTCCCGTCGGTTTCTGCTGAAGCCATGTGATCTGGGGCTCAAGTGTTTATTAGCAATTTGCAGTCAACAAACATCCACGGACCACCGGAGGTATTTTCTCCAAAATATTATGAGGGGAGATGAGAGCGGTTCCTGTGAACATTTTTAATTGAGGATGTACTTATTCTGCCTGAAAAGGCATGCTGGAAAATGCAAACGTAGGCATTTGTAACCTGCGTGTGTGTGTGTGTGTGTGTGTGTGTGTGTGTGTGTGTGTGTGTGTGTGTGTGTGTGTGTGTGTGTGTGTGTGTTTGAGAGTGGTGTGTGTGTGTGCGCGCGTGCGTGCGTGTGTGTGTGTTGGGGGGGGGGGGGAATCTGAAGACTTGCAGGCTCTTTGATGTCTCCTGAAATCGGGCTTAATGCATGTGTAATTAATAAGCCATTTGCATATGATGAACTGGGGCACTTAGTCAGTGTTCTCTGGATACAAATACCTGAGGAAAACAATAACAACAGAGAACATTAAAAAAAGGGAGTCTACGCACAAAAAGACAAATCTATGCTGTGCTTCGGATTAGAAATACATTAGGAGCTAATTATGTCCTAATTGCCAATATTTGTGCAGGTGTTTGTACTTAACCGGGGGTAATCCCCTGCTTCCGTGCACTCATCTGGGCTCCCACTCCAGAGGGTTTGGCTGGCCATGGTGGGTGGGTGTAAGGCACCAGTGGTAATATGGGTTGTTAATAGGTATAGAACAACAACAACAACAACGATACTAATGCTAATAATATCAACAAGGACAAGATACTTCTAACCCAACTAGAATAACTATGTTAAAACTATAAGCATAACAATAGTAAAATATTAAAAATGGCTAGCTCTACTACTCGGCCTACTGAAATAAAATGTATTACAAATCTATTTATTCTAATCTGTAATTACTCTTACCCGTTACCCAGTAAGGAGGAATGTGATGCTGTTTAACTGAAACACACCCACATCCCAATCCTGCTAAAGTTGTGTCCTCTCCTCTTGTTCTGTGTTTTTCTGCAAAATATTTAAAGAGAAATCAGAGTCTCTAGGAGTTGGAGTTCCCCCACCTCATCAAATCGCAAATGTAACACCGGAGTCTGATTAAATATTGAACTTCTAAGAGTTTAGGGGATGCTTTTTCATGGGCGTCTGACAGCGAGGGAACATCAAACCCAGATAGGTCTCCTGAGCTGACCCCTGGCTAACAGAGCAATGTGCTGAACGGGCATAAAGCTCACTGGCAGCAGACTCCTCGGCCTGTGAACAGTAACTGAACCACAGGCTCTACTTTATAGCATTAAAGGATTCAACCCTTCACACTTGACCCTCTTTGCTTCCTTACGTGATGTTTTGATGGATATCACGGCGTCGGGGGGAGAGTGTGGTTGTGACGTTTATTTGCCAATATACAAACAGGAAGTGTTTTTTTGTGCGTGTCTTAAGCCCCGTGTCAGTGGCATCGTCAATATTAGTAATGCGATAGAATGCCTCCGTTATGACCGCGCTGGGTGCCATTGCATATCATTAAGGTAGTCTTATGTTTCATGAGAATGGATATCCGCGCTATACGGTCTTCTGAGGGTGGTAATGCAACATATCCTTGTGCATTACTGAAACTACCCCCAAAACAATCACACAGGCCCTTTGATACCGCCCCCCCCCCCCCCCCCCCCCCACACACCACGCTCCTCTTCCACTTTCATTGCGTCTCAAATTCTATTTTCCCAGTTTCCACCCCAGCTCCGTCCCCGGCGTTAGATCAAATATCCGTTCAACTTTTTTCCTCCACGTTTTTTTTTTTTTTTCTCATTCTTTCCGACTCCATCCTTCTCACACTTAACCATTATATTGTACGACCTTGAGTGAGGCGCTGTCAGGCGCTTTTTAGAACATAAGCGTTGCAGTTTCCCATAATCCTCTGGGAGCGCCGAGGTGAGAGCTGTGGCCCGGTAGCACTCCGAGTGGCTGGCAGCGGATCAAAAGCAGGGAAAGAGGTTCCCGAGCTCATTCCAATTATAACAGCACACACTATCAACTACAAATACAAACAGCACGTAAGTGATAGCGCTGGTGGCCGCGAGGATGGCTGCCAGAGTGCAGGCTGCATGCTAATCAGGATACCTCTTGCCATGGGCTATTTAGGGAATAGCCTCTCATCCCAACTATTCCCCAACGCTGCAGCCAGGAACAGAGAGAGAGCGGAAAGGGGGAGTGAATTCCCAGACTGCACAATCCAAGGACAAAATATTAGAAAATGGATCTTTATCTTTGCTCTTGGCCAATATCCATATTAATTATATTAAGCAACCGCATGCACACTTGTGTGTGCAGGCACACACACACACACACACACACACACACACACACACACACACACACACACACACACACACACACACACACACACACACACACACACACACACACACACACACACACACACACGTTAAATAAATCTATATATATGTACTAATGCATGTAGTGAATAAATTATGTGGGGATTTGTCAAACACGTAAAGCTACAACTGTATGCGTGCTGCGTGTGTATAAATGTTTGCTAATTTGATGTCTGGATTAAAGGGGAAAATCCTAACGTTTCAAGAGACTACGGCCACGCTCATACTCCCTGGCTCACATTCGGCTCACCCCATAGTCCTCCAGCATCATCCTCCCTGTTCCAAACATAAAAAGGGGTTTGACCCCATGACCACCCCCTTTTAAAGAACAAACAGAACGCGAGGTGAAAAAAAACACACGCAACACAAACAGGATCCTGCAGTCATGCAGAACAACAATCAGGCAGCTTTTTACCCGTGACCACATCCTATACAACACCACCACCATGCCGGGGGTTTTGCTTGGCCCTTCCAGTCAAGTGATTTATATCTAGTCCACAGTCATCCTGGGACCTGGATGGCTGGCTGGCTAGGTGAGAGCGAGGGGAAGGAGGGAGTTGGGAGGTTTGGTAGCACACCCCCACCACCACTTTCCCTTCCCTCCCTCCTCCCTCCTCCATCCCCCCCACTTCCACCTCCACAGACAAACCCCCTCAGAGCTTGGCGTCTCTCCAGAGCCGCGCTGGGGGGGGCGAGGGGGAAGCGGGGGGGGAGGAGGGGAGGGTGGTGGTGGTGGTGGCGGAGGACAGCGGGGGGTGGGGGCTAGAGCGAGGAGCCGGCGTGGAGCGCGACGGGACCCCAGCAGCACCCGGCCCGGAGGCACAGCTCTCAAGGACACGGAGAACTGGGCCAGAGAAGTTCCCCCGCTGCCCACTGAGCGTCCGCGCCGCCCGGAACAGGAGGGAAAGTTTCCAGAAGACGAGACGCCGCGTGCGTCTCTCTGTGTTGAAAGGCGTCACTCAGGACAAAGTATCTCTGGTGTCTTATTAGTGTATTGTGGTATGAGGTGCTGCTGTCGAGGGAGAGATGTGGAGGTGAGGAAGTCGACTGATGTACTGTTTAAGAGACGACTAATGTCAGGGCTGACTTTTGATCAGTTATTTTAACGTCAATCAGTGTCCTTCATGCTTCTCTCTCTGTATCTTGCAACAGATACGATCACAGGCAGAGGGATAACATAGTAAACAAATAGCTGAAGGATTCATTTAGTCGTTCCCTCATGAACTTAGCAATGCTAAGAACAAATCTGTGTCTTTGCATATATGTCTATTTGTGTTTCTTCCTCCCCGGCTGTGGCCACTGCCTGCTCCCAGGGTTTGAGTCCACGGCTTGATCTCTTAGTTAAACAGCGTCGCTGTTATTGTGATTGCAGGCTCAGCATAGAGAGCTCCAGCCCTCGGATCAATCGCCAGCGTACCGCAAATATGCTGTTTAATTTATTTGACATCCAACGTTGATGACAGACGACCCAATTAAAACCGATTTGTTTGCAAAGTCACATCGAGTGAGTTAATCCGTCAAATCAAAAGACGCCGTTCACCCTAGCCCAGCCGAGACAATGACCGGATCCGTGCAGTATGTGTTGTTGTCAGTGCGGTGAAACCACACTCCTCCCTTCTTGCCAGGAGCTCTGTACGAGGGTCAGTCTCCCCCGCTCTCCCCCACACATCGGGGGGAGGGCACCACACTTCTCCGAGATGGAGTACCCCCGACCAACCCCAGCCACATCGCCCTGCACCCCCATCCTGGGCCTCTAATGGAAGTCCTGGGCATCCAGACATCTCCCCTGCCCTGACAGAGGCGTCACGTAGGGCTCTACTCATCATCGCGAGCCGCGGGACGCCGGCCCCCTGCCCCTCTCAGTCCCGCTCCCCTCACCCCAGGAACGGCTTTTTGGGAACATTGCAGGCAGATGTGTCCAGATGAGCACGTTCTAATTTGCGGGGGCCAGGTTAATGCTCTGCCGGAGGGCCCGGGGGCCGATCGATGCCTTTATTTCCCTAAAACGCCGGCGTGGAGAGAGAGGGGCTCACGGGGCGCTTTTAATACCGCCGCGGCTCCAGCGACAACTGGGCTGTATTGATTGTGCCCGTGTGGAACTACGTGCCCCTTCTGGGGAAGGATCTATTTGTGTCACCCCGGGCAGGGATGGGGGGCTTCACTGGAGGAGCAGAGAGCCCAGCCAATGGAGGATGCCAAAAACATCAAAACAGCCATGTTTACAGATTACCCAAAGGGAAAGCAAATCACTGCAATTATGCAGGCGGTGGGAATACTGATATCAGCATACCTGCTACTACTTCACCCAGACACTACTTTGGTGAGGCGAGAGCACAAAACAAAGCAACACACTCCATTTTGATTGAAGGAATGATGGAATTTGCTCGACCCTCAACAAACGACGGGATTTAAAACGCATTAGACCCACCCAAAGCGTATGCCTTGTTTCGAGGTGATTGCACCATTTGGGCGTGTAGGGTGAAAAATATTTCAACCAGCCGGGGAACTATGATATTAAACACAATGAAGTGGGCTGGGCATGAGGTGTACCACTGCATATTTAACAATTGCATGTAGAATCTAAAATGAGTTTTTCCCCTCCACACCCCTCTCCAAAAAAATGGCCATTAATCATTCATTAGAGCCACCCAAAATGGCTTTTCAAGGAAGCATTTATCTCCTATATTAGCTTAGAAACAACAGAGGGTAGCCCCGTCCGTTTCATAGGCCTTTGTTTGCAGCGGTTGTGACATATTCATGACGGAGGCCATAATAGTCAGATTCCTGCTCTATCCCCCAGGGAGAGCACAGCAAATGGTGTCACATCCAATTACTGCTGCACACTGCAGAGGTAAATCAAAACCCGTGCTATGAACTCACACGCACACACAGACACAGACACAGACACACACACACACACGCACACAGACACACACACACACACACACACACACGCACGCGCACGCACAGACACACGCATACACTCATACACACACGCACATGTGAACTCACACACACGCAGCGTTAGTGGGGCAATATTGAACAGAAGACAACGGTGACATCCACAGTGATAGAATATCGGAGAACACATTCTCTTGGTTACTCGGAGGTCATGTATGGATTACACAGGGAGAATTGTGTAGGCTGAGGCTTGCAGGCCCCTCCAAACATAGATTGACGTACGAGGCTTGCACCACGCGTGGCAGAAATTGCTTGTTCAAGACTTTTATGATAATGGATTTGTTTGCAGGCATGCAGAAATTGAAATCGCGGTTGAGAGATTTCGAGGCGCTGCCTGATTGAAGTTGAAATCATCGGGTCACTAAGGTCACCCATCCGTCCTGGCTTTTTCATTTTGTTGTGTTTCTTTCCTCGTGCAACATTGAGTCATTTCTGCTCTCATTTCTGTTAGTTGAACTCAAAGCCGTTTGTCTTTTTCTTTTACCCCCTGCTTCTTCTCTGGTGTTTTGGTGGTTTTGGGGAGTGGAAGGGGGATGATTTAGCGGCGGGAGGGTGGTGGAGGGAGGGGTGGATCTCAAGAGCGCATAGCCCCGATTCACCCCGGAGCGATGCAGCGCTCCTGCCCAATAAAACAGGCTGGCTCCCCAGGGCCCCTCCCTCAAGCCTCCAGTCAGCGCTTGTTTTTGCACCATTTATTTAGTGTGACACGTCTCCAATTAAACGGAGGAGGCTGCTGCATTTCTCCCCATAACTACCTCTTATACCTCCCCGTAGACCCTCTGTCACTCCGAGAGTGTGCATACAAGAGTGAGAGACCAGGAGTGAGTGAGTGGCTGAGAGAGCGCAGGAAAGACAGGGGGGGGGGGGGAAGAGAGCGCAAGGAGAGGATGAACTGAGAGATCACTCTTTTCCTGCCGCCGGTTGGGACCACAATGTCATCATCCGCCTTCGTGGGTTCAAAGTCCCTCTCTGAAGGGTGTCCGGAATTATAATTATCAAAATTATTGATCGAGATAATCGTCGGCCGAAATTACCCTGTCAACTTGGTGTTTGCCGTGACATCAAAACGCGACCCCCCCCCCCTACTATGGTTAATTGGCTGCACGACCCGACAGCATATAGGCACACACAATGTTCATAGTACGTATACAAGCGAAGCTCAATGTTTAACGGTTTTATTGTGGAGAACAGGGAGAAATACTAATCAGACAGTCACAGGAGGAGTGACTTTGTCCGACCCCAATGCCGTCTGCGAGAGCGCAGCTGAGGGCGGCAGCTGCCAGGGAGGGCTGGTGGGGGGGCGCCCAAACCGCCAGCCCTGCCAAGCGGCTGGGCCGGGGGGAGCCCCAGCGGCAGCTGGGTAGGGTGGGGCAGCCAGCTGTGGAGCAGCGGGGAGGTGCGGTGACTGGGAGATGCCACGAGACCCGAGCAGGGGGAAAGGAAAAAACCGATCCACCGAGGAAGGAGCGCGTCCTACAGCACAGGTACTGTAGGTTTTAGTTTGCATGCGTGTGTATACAGACACACAAACACACACACACAGGATATACCATATATAGACGTTCTATACAGTCCCACACATCAACACATGGTGGAACACGCCCACTCGTGCTCTGGCGGTCCGAGCAGCGGCCCTCACTCACACCCTCACTACTCTCCCATCACGTGCTCCGGCCCCACATCTGGTGCGCCATCTGCCCCTCTCCCCCCAGAGTGACAGGTAGTCCCTCTCCCTCTCCGGAGGGGGCGCGGTCAGGAGGAGGGGAAGGTAATTTTGGGTGTGAATGTGCAGCCGCATAGCTCTCTGGATGCACCTGGCCTATGCTGCGATGCTGCTGCTGCGCGAGGGTACGAGCCCATTATCGGTCGGACACCAGCCGACCGGATAGCCCATGAGCAAAAACAATTACATCATCCTGTCAGCGGCGGTGACGGCCCTCGTAGCGCGACGACGTACTCCCCCTTCCTCGGGAACAAGTTCCACAAGTTCCAACACGATTTGTAGGCAAAAAAATTAAAATTAAGAATTAAGCGCCACATTAGAGATTTGTTTTTTTGTAGTTTATTATAATGTACAGTTTTACATTTCAATGACAACCGACACTGTTTCGAATGGGTGCAGAATGAAAAATATTAAACAGCCATATAAACAAGATGAGGACGACCGTGTCTGTTCCTCCTCTATGCCACTGTACACCAGATCAACTAAGCAGTGTTGCCAGGTTGGGTCAGATTTCCCACCCAACCTGGCAACACTGACCATAGGACACATATCAAGCGGCTGTAGCCACAACTGCACCACCCGTTGTTTTTCTTTTTTTAAACTGTAAAATTATGAAATCCTTTTATCTCTCCGAAACATTATTTTCACATCTTATGTTACATATATGATAGTAACAAGTTTTTTTCGGTTGATTCGTACACAACACTTTATCGATGGCATCGCCTCAGAAGTCTATTCAAGGAGATAATCCTCCGGCACAAAACCGTAGTTAAGATTGGGGTGGTTTTTCACCCCCGCAATCATTGGTTTGCAGTCAGTGGACAAAATGGCCGTGGACCTTAGTTAAACAACTAATTCAAATAATAGGAGAAGGCTTTGGCAAGCAGAGAGGGATTGCCTTACATTTCAAAAGATGTCCGCTATGCGTCTTCTGCTTCGGCACACTTTTCCAACCACGCAAACGTCTATTCCTCTAATGGCAAATTTGGTAGATCTGTGTGAGCTAAATAAAGTGGAAAACCCTGAAAATGGTTTATATAAATGAATAGTTCTAGTTCAGTTTCACCAAAGCCGTGGCCGGCATGCTACATTTTTAACGATTCAGTCCAGGTCCAAAAAGTACACCGATTAGGTTTGTATTTTAGCGCCATATTGTGCAGGAGCATGTGTTTGTACCACCAAAGCCACCGTAGGACGACCACATCGGTCTTGAAATTGTAATTTAGACAGATACAATTCATCAAAGAAATACATAAAACAAAACAAAATAATACAAAATGTGCCGGATGGGATCATCATAAAAGATCATAACCAAAAAGATACATTGACACGTACAGTTAAGGAAATAAACAACACAGTATTTAGGACTAGTCTCCAAAGTCATAGACAAAGTTAACCTCATCAAAAAAGCGTATCTCTACTGTTGGCATTATTGCTTCTCATTGACAGGGAGCGAGAGGGAGGGGGCGGGGGGGAATGCATCCACCTACCTAGCGAGTTGGTACATTTAAAACAATTGGTGATACCCCAAATTTCACGTTTTGTATGCCAGTTTCACAAAAACTGCAATGTTTGTACGATAAGGCAGCTCTGTTTGTTTGGTGTTGTTAAGGCTACGCTGCTCGGAGACCGCCGCGACCGGAGAAAGAGCTCTGAGAAACGGGCCGCATCACGTCAGCGTTGACAACACAACAATACATCTTACAGGTGTGGATGAGCGCCCCGATGGATCGTTCCAGAAGAGGGAACCTCTCTCTGTGTGTGTGTGTGTGTGTGTGTGTGTGTGTGTGTGGGTGTTAGTGTGTGCGCGTGAGTGCTTTTGTATGTTTGTGTGTGTGTGTGTGTGTGTGTGTGTGTGTGTGTGTGTGTGTGTGTGTGTGTGTGTGTGTGTGTGTGTGTGTGTGTGTGTGTGTGTGTGTGTGTGTGTGTGTGTGTGTGTGTGTGTGTGTGTGTGTGTGTGTGTCTCATCGAGCTGCAGCCATAATTTAAATTCTACTCAACAGATGACCCCAGAGGTCAAAGCTCAGAGAAGAGGTCAGAGCGGGGCTGTGTGGGTTTGCTGTGACCATCTTTTCATTGCTGGTAATTTCCATACTGGCCCTGTGGAAAGAAATGCAAACAGAAATGTGTTATTGTCATTTCACCACGAGAAGGAGCCAGACAAGCAGATACATGGGCTAATAGTTACACACACAGACAGTAGTAGGACACAAACAAGCACATTGGTAATATCAACCATATGGCACTGCAAACCATGATGATTTAAGAGTGGGCTGCATTTGCTTAATCGAACCAGCAGGTGGCAGCACGGCCACACCACTGGTGTGTTTTTGGAAATGCAGCTTTAGGCATGTCAGGTTTCTGCAGCAGCATGGCCGATGAAGAGATTTCCTTATTTACTAGGTAGACAGGTGTCATGTGAACTACATTAAGTGTAACAGTCGATGCATTTCTAAACAGGGGTCGAAATGTGGCTTCCGTTATCGTTGGAATTGCCGAAAAAGACATTTTAAAGAAAAAAATTCCCATTTCAATACTGATTCGGATTTGATCCGATGTGATTTTACAATCTCAGGCACATCTCAGGCGCTTCAACCAGTTCATGTTTTACTTTGTTTCTCTACACGTTTTTAAGAAAAGGACACATTACTGAAGCATATAGAAGGTATCATTACACTACGCATGCTGTGTTTATGACCTCTTAGATGTAAAATTCGACCCCTGGTTACAATTAAAAAATTAAAGAAAAAGATAAGAAAAAAGGAGTAAAATGGGAAAGGATCAAGACATAAAGAGGTAGAGGAAGGAACAAAACAAATGCAAATAAAAGCTAGGTGGTCAAACGTCTAGATTGGACGTTGAGGTCTTCACAGCAACCATTACCTTTGCTTCTTACAGAGCTAGTCAGGGGTTCAAATCCCTGGGTCTTTATTTCCTCATGTGTCCCTGAATATTCAAAGATAAAGATATCAAAGTGTAGCTGTGGCCCCCACATAAGACCACAGGAAATACAGGGCAACATGTAGATCTCCCTTTTAAAAAAAATGGAAATACACTAGAGCACACTGGCATTACGCTTAAGTCATTAAAAAAAAAAAATAACGAGAGATTCCGCATCAAAGCCCCCATATTTCACATACCCTTGACGTGCATGCCATCGTAGCCTGGGCAGATCATCAACCCCTTTCCCACGATCCATCTAACACGCGCCTTTTTTAGTAAACGGTCAACAGTCAACAAAACTACGGCGAGATAAACACACATCGAGACGCCGAGCGAAACTTTCTCCCGCCTCCCGCCAAAGCCCTCCCTCCAGACGGTGACAGCATGCACAAGATACCCACTCCGAACATCTGCTCCCTCGGCTCACACTGGCTTCATTACGAACGCTACATGTGTATGGATATATATATATATAACCCTGAGGCTGACGGATGGTTAAAAAAAAAGAACCTACGCGAAGTAAAGGGGACACACTAAGGCCTCCGTACGGACCAGGTCTGCCGTGGCGCTACAGCCGTGGGCATACTCACCTGTTCGTAGGCATAGGGGCGCTGCTGCTGGCCCTGGGGGGGGCCGGGCTGAGGTGGGCGGTAGGCCCCGTACTGCTGCCCCTGCCCCTGTGGGTAGTTGGGGTACTGGCCCGGGGCGCTCTGGGAAGGACCTGGGGGACAGTGGGAGATCGACACACGTTTTCAAAATAGTGACCGAAACCGCGGACATTAAAAAAACCTTGAGGAAAAAACACAAAAATTAAGTGTTCCCATTTTGTTCCCATTTTGTAAGACGGTTGCAATCCACTTGTCGCCATCATCGGCACATCACACCATCTGGTGCCCGTGTGTCGACTCGAGTTTCAATTGAAAATACATCTCCATGCCCATTGGCTCTGATGCGTCGCCGCCATCGATATTTATCCCTAATGTCCCCGCGATAGGCCCGGCTGCTGTGTGGCAGGTGGTGAAGAAGTCAGGCTCTAGACGGAGCCTGATCCGCCATGCCAGGCACGGTAACAAGAAAGGTTACCGGGGCTGGCTTCCTGGGCGGGCCCACCCCCCCCCCCACGCTCCAATACAAGGGGAGATCAAGGAGATTCTGTGGGCGTTCATTAACAGTGCAGGGCCTCATTAAAAAACAAACAGAAATTCCGTCGGTTGCCCTGCAACACTAGGCCACAGCGGGGATCGGGCCGAGCAGAGCGACCCGAGTTTACAAAACCGAGCCCACGCAGTATTGTCAACGCTGGACTCCTTAACGCGGGGGCATAACCTTGTGGGTGCCTTGTGAGAGAAGGAGCTTGTGTGCGTGCCAGATGGAGCAGAGCGCACTGCCTCCAACTCTTGGAAAGCTCATTATCGACACACGATGAAGGCCTCTGGCTTCGAGAGAGGAACCATGAGAGAAGAGAGCGAGAAAGAGAGAAAGAGAGAAAGAGAGCGAGAGAGAGAGAGCGGTAGCAATGGGGAATCACAAGGAAAGTTAAGGATGGGGAAAGGGCGGATACGAGTTGCGGTCGTTTCCGTGCTCATGACGCATGGCCTAGGGTCAGACAGATCTCTCCCGTACTCGCAGAGACCAGGGCGTTCAAATCAAACATGAAGGCTGAAACATTGGGAAGAATACTAATCTGATACATGGCCCTACCCCAACCCCCCTGATTCATTCCCCGAGTCTCCCCATCCGAGTACCAATCCCCTAACCGGTCATTAACAGACACGTTTTGCCGTCGTTCACGGCATTCTGGCACAGGTACTTTTTTTTGGGGTTTCAAGAAGCAAGTCGCAACTAGTTTCACCTCTCTGGAGGAGGAATAATTATTATAAAACGGGGAGGTTTAAAAACACGAGGGCGCCAAAGACAGCCGACAGTGCCACTTAGAGGATAAGAACAAAAGTGTGTTGAGGACACGCACCGTATCCCTGTTGCTGCGGAGGGTAGCCCTGCTGGCCGGGATACTGCTGCTGGGGTGGGTAGCCTTGCTGCTGGGGCGGGCCTTGCTGGTACGCCTCCTGGTTCTGGACGTACTGCGCGTTACCTACAGGGGGGGGTAACGGGGATAAGGGACGGGGGGGGGGGGACAGTGAGTGCTGTGAACCGTTAACCGCAGCGGAGAAGCAAGCGATGTGGCATAAGACCGTGAGGACTTTGTCTCAGGGTTGGTGGCGACTCCGCACTCATCTCTTGGGATGTTTGGGAGGGAGCTGTTGCACAACCTTACCTGGTCCGGTATATCACAGACACAGCTGTGGAGTAAATTAAAACCATGGGAACGGTTTGCATTAGGCAATTAAGCATCGTAGTTAGGAATGTGAAAGAAGGAACGAGTATCAGTGAAGGAAATTAAGAGAAGGCAGACCAGTGGAAATGTCTCGATTGGCTGCTGGACAACCAATCAATTAGATATAAAAGGGGGGAGGGAGGGCAAGGGCACAGTTGTGTTAGCCGAGAAACAAGTGGTGTCTTTGGAGAGAAATTAAAACTGGTAGAGAAAGATGACAAACAAAAGGAATAGTGAATGTTAATGACAGACAGACAGAAGGAGATGTGAAAGTGGTGACACTGCCATGGTAGCAAGAGGCGTGAGATTACCTTGCACGATCCCCGTTTGCTTTTGCTGTGCTTCGGAAGTATCAAAAGCCAACCTGATTGCTGGCTGGACAGTGGGGTATAATTATCTTTGACATCTGGGTCATTTAAGCACGCCGGCACGGGTCTCTTTGCCTCCTAGCGCTAATCTCTCAGCAAAAGGGGTGGAATATTTAATACGATTCAGGGTACACAAAAACAGGCATTTGTGAAATCACAAAGCGAGAAGCTGGCTTAAGTTCAGCTGCAGCTTTCCTATTGGCTGGCGACGCCAAGCTGTAGATCCGGCCCGCCCGCCCACCCACGCCATGAGGCAGTGGCAGACTTTGACTTCCTGGTCTGGCCCCGTCACCTACGATTCTCCTTGATTGAACACAACTCCTTTAGGCGGATCTTGTTGGGTGGTATGTATTTGGGGGAGGGGGAGGGGGGGGGGGGGGGATTTGATTTTGATTTGATTGGTTCTTTTGGGTTCCCCAGGAGCGGTTGGAGGGTTCTCCTACCTTCTGAGGCGCCCTGTCCTGCGTGACTGTACTGGTCGCCATAGTAGTCTTCCTGCCCTGGGTACTGCTGTGGGGGTCCTACATACACATAACACAGCACACAACATACACACAGGTAGATTCAAGGTGTTGTTGGGACGAGTGGCTCTGCGCGAGAGGGGGGAGTGAGGTGTGTGTGTTTTGAGAGGGGGGGGGGGGGGGGGGGGGGGGGGGAGGGGGAGGGGGGGGGGATGTTGCCCTACACTGCCAGTCCTGAATTAACCAATTTCCCTCGTGATCACCCAAGTTTTTCGATTAGCTGTCGGAGGAGTTGAGAGCCTATCAGGCACCAAAGGGGTCTGTGAGCAATAAACAGTAAAGGAACAAAAAAAACAAAAACAAACAAAAAAAAGTTCAAACTTGGAGGAGGGAGATCGAGACAAGAGGGAAAGTAAGAAATGCAGAAGGGGTTGTGTTAGGGGAAAGGGAGAAGGACTGTGCTCAAAACAAAAAGATCCTCAAAGGGCCCGCTCAGCTCTGAGGGGGATACCTTGCTGCGGGGGTCTGTAAGGTGGCATGGGCCTCTGGCCCATGACATGGTTCCCCTGGGTGACCTGGCCCATCATACCCATGGGGTTCTGTTGGCCTTGGTAGTGCTGGCCGGCGCCACCAGGGGGCATATTGTACTGCTGTGAGGGAGGCTGCTGGTGCATCATGGGACCTGCGAGGGAGCAACAACAACAACAACCCTTTTCAACACGGCACACTCATCACACGCGTCGACTAAAGGAACAAAAGCGTGCGTTGTGAACGTGAGAACTCTTTTGTATATACACACTCAGAGCCACGCGTCGAAAGCGCCGCAGGGTGGCTACCTTGGTTGGGCTGCATGTTCATGTTGGGCCGGG
>NC_079419.1:6405241-6410241 GCF_026213295.1 Gadus chalcogrammus
AGAAGGAGCCTGCGGGGCAAACGAAAGAGCGAGAGAGGGAAAGAGAGCGAGGGAGAGAGAGAGAGAGAGAAGGAGATGAGGAGAGAGAGAGAGAAATAGAGAGAGGAGAGAGAGAAATCACATGGCTGCTCTTCAAAAGGGGACCTGTGTAAGGCGGCTGGGAAAATGCGTGGGATCACACTCAAAATGCAGGTAATTTGTTCCCTGACTAATTTGTGGAGATGGCGGTTGTGCTGGTGTGTGCATTTGTGTGAGTGAGTGACTGTGTGTCTGTGTGCGTGCATGTTAGGGCCTCTGTGTGTGTGCGCGTGCGTGCGTGTGTGAGGACAAGGAGAGGAAGTTCTGAAAAAACAGCTCAGTGGAATTGGATTTTCTCAAAGCCTTGTCATCGCAGAAAAAATAAAAAATAAAAAGGTGGATTGAGTGCTAGAATATGAGTGAGGCTTTATGGGAAAAGTGTGAGTGTGTGGAAAGTGGTACGGGTGGGACAGGGAAGAGGCAGGGCAATGCCCCCCCCCCCACCCACCCTCCGGTATCTTGTTCATCACTCTGAGACAGAGACGGGGGGATTAAAATGGCCTCCATTGTCGGTTGAACATCTTTTGCCCCACAACTGTCAAAGGGGGCAGAGCTGCCACCCGTGGGCATAGTTAGCGTTTGAAGACACTTGGGTTTAAACACTTATCTGAGGGCACTGGGGACTTTAACACACGTGGGACGTGGCCTATCTTCACAAGGTACCGCTGTATCATAAACCTGTTGCTTCTCTAAACTGTTTGGAAAGCGGGCTGCAGTGCTGGCGTGTGAATGGTCAGAGCACGTCGGGCACGTGGCGAAGAATCGACACCACTTGGTCCAATCCCGCGTGACCTGTGCGATTGG
Organism: Gadus chalcogrammus; assembly: GCF_026213295.1. Lineage (NCBI taxonomy): Eukaryota > Metazoa > Chordata > Actinopteri > Gadiformes > Gadidae > Gadus > Gadus chalcogrammus. Next base: position 6,406,124 of record NC_079419.1, read on the forward strand.
TTTTCCCCAGTGTCCGGGAAGCATCATGTCCACCGACGGAATAGAACACTATTGACCCATATTAACTCGGAGCAGTAGTCAGCCAGCAGTGACGGTCTGTAGCGTTGCTGCAGCGTCACCACAGAGAAGAGTCATCAGAGACTCCACTTGTTTGTTTTACTTGGCTAGGAGCCCTACAAGATCAAGGGCGTGGATCACTCCTCTGCAGTACTTCAGAATAGTAAACCCCAGGCAAGAGTCACGTTGCACCTCCCAAATAGAATACAGGTCGAGGCTACGTCTGGTTGTTTATCAGCATCTCAACGTCTGGCCAGTTACTCATACCATGAGCCTGTGCTTTAAATGCACTCATTGGGCTGGGCTGGGCCTATTCTGTCGTTCAGGTTGGAGGACAGGCGGCTGGATTATTGACTTACTGCTCTCATACAGATGCATTTCCGATGGGTTTCAACTGGACAGTATATCCCATAATGCAACTGTTCTTTGTTCCAATGTGTCACATAACACACAATTAGCATTTCCGATGAGACCGATGAGAGGCGGACAGATATTTCCCTGATTTGGACGGGATGTCTCTGGTCCCTTGCTCAGTGGCATTTGGTTCTGTTTCAAATGTTTCCACATATACATGCATGCACCCTGCTAGCTCTACTCATTGCAAAGCAGCGCCTTGTGCTTAAATATAGGTAAGGTAAGAATCATGGTCAATCATTTGAAATTAATCATAATAGTCTGTTCCCTTATTTACAAAGTGTATTTTGGGGCAGTAGTATTTGTTTTATTACTACACTGCTATAAACATTATTAATTAAAAATCGCTGTTAACTTTAGAGCATGAGAACGGAGAGCGAAGCATCACTGTGATTGACAAAATGGTTTATCTTCAGCGTTTTGTTATTATAGCGCCATCAAGTGTCGAAAGTAGAGATACAATCTTCAGAAAAAAACATTTCATTGAGTACAGAAAATGATAGCCACTCTCTCCATTCTGTTCATGAAACAGGATATCCAATTGAGAAAATAAATAAGATCTTAATTCAAATTAAACAATTCAGGTAAGATCATTTGAGGTGAAAAAATATCACATTACGAACGATAAAACGTCATTACCTTGGAATTTATTTAATTCATATTTATGTCGGAAAGTTAAAAACATTACAAAACACACACTTTTATATAGTTCACAAGTGATCAACCATGCCATCACCCATCCAGACAGAAACTATGACTGAGGGTCGCTCTGGACCTTGGTGGTCGTTACGCGCGGATACAGGTCAGTGCCAAATGATCCCAGTGATGACTTTACACAAGGTGGTATCTATAGTCCAGTGTCTATAAGGTAAGAGGAAGGATTAAGAGACGATCAGCCAAAGCTGCACTGACGTTTGTACAATAGGTACCTCCTGTTTTACAGAATACAACCAAAAACCCTGAGGCCAAATGACTCCACAATGGCGTCTTTCATTAGAGGATCTGGGGCATCCAGGAAATAGAAGTGTTGCGAGGGAACAAAACGCATTTGAAAACAGCAGATATATACACGATGAACGTGGTTTAAGTTAGTTAACAGCAAGTTGTAGGCTATTGCAACGGTGAAACGGTGATATGTGCGGAGCTGTGGACCGCGCTAGGAGCGGATTCACACGGGCGATCGCCTATAGTGTTTGCTCGACAGACACGCAGTCCGATCGACCGTTCCGCCGTTTTACGTCTCATCCGAGCTAAACTACATTCACACTCACGATACATCGCCATAACGAATGAATAATCGCCAGGAAGTAGTTGATCTTTTTCCTACAAGAACAGAAGTGTAGCCCTCGCCTCGGCTGGCACATGCGTAAAGCAGCTGCGCCTGATCCGTCCCAGTCTACCCAGCCTCGGAAATAAAGAGGAAACTGAATAAATCTCCGCTTACCTGAAACATAGAGCGGCACAAAGTATCTTTTTGTGCACCTTTTCCCTTCCGATTTGCCCTGACGATCAGCCTCCTTTCCTAGACCAGTGAGAAATGCAATAGCTTGGCTAAGGTAGACAGAACAAAATACTGAGTATACTTGCTTCAGGGCTCTGAAACCCCTCAAGGCAAAGATCAGGATACAATTAGCTCATGCCTCTGCCCCAGTCTAAACCAATCTGCGGAATAAAACTCCGAGCAGAGAAAGAGATCACAGCAAAGCAATGGCTCTTTCTCTTTGTTGAGTTTATGTTTTTATAAAACTGAATAAAGAAATGTAGTATTTTATTTCCCCCCCCCACCCCCCTGCATATGCATCACCCTCAACCTCGCCGCCAACTTGCCTATTGCCTCCCTCTTGCGAAGAAAAGCTGATTTTAATCGGTATGATTAGTTTAGATGTAACGTTGCCTCGGGCGATTTCTACAAATGGATGGAGTGTTTCTCTGCCAGGGAGGAAAAGAACCAGATGATGATAATTATATAGATTGTTGGCGGGGTCCTGTTTTTTTTTTCTACTGTCATTTACGTATAGCTTATATGTTACCACATTTTTCTTCGTCTTTACCCACCGACCGTTCACACCGCGAATGCATTAACCAACTTGTTGAATAGCCAACAATTAAGTTAATCGAGGGTATATAGCAAATGGGCATGGACTTATACTTAAGTTATATCTATCTATCTATATATCTATAAATAAATAATAAATATATGTGTGTGTGTGTGTGTGTGTGTGTGTGTGTGTGTGTGTGTGTGTGTGTGTGTGTGTGCGCGCGCGCGTGCGTGTGCGCGTGCGCGTGTGCAACTTTCATCTCTTGGCCAACCTCCAAATGACGTAGTTGTATAAATAAGCACTTACTGCTCGCCTTTCCCCAATCAAGTCTGGATCAGAGCCCGGGGCTGGTGCTCGAGCTCATTTCAAATGTTCAGCCATGCATGGCTAGAGGAAGACTGAGGCACTTCTTAGGCTTGGAGATTTGCTCTGCGGATACAAGTAGTAAAGGAATTGCAGGGCTATAATGCATTTATTTTGCCTATTGTGTAAACTCTATAACTGGATTAAGATTGTGCATGCATTGTGTTCAGCGCACAACTGCACATTTGGATTGGGCCACCCCTACCACCACCAGGACCACGAACACCACCCTCGTGACCGACTAGGAGACCAGATCTAACATGTGTTCGCTTTGTTCCCTGCAGAGCAATTTGTTTCTCCCTGAAAGTCTTAAAGTCATCACACTGTGCTAACTGATGCAGCTCTGTTCCTATTTATTTGTAGCGCACATACTGCGCCTCAGTTATCCATATGGGATACTAGTCAACCCGTAAGATTACTCATGCTACCCCAGTGTGACGGTGACATCAAAGTTAACGCCGTCCTTGCTCGATAAAGGGGAAAAATTGCATCCGTTTCACGCGTGGAGCCAAGACCTCGTTCTGTGAGGTGCTTAAAGCTGCTGTAGGTAAGACTCTAAGAGAGAGAGGGCAGACAAGATCGAGAGAGAGCAAGAATTTCCAAAACAAACAATAAGAACATCCCCTACCCCTTTAAGCCTGCCCTCCCTATTTTTATCCCACGCACCTGTGATTGACGTGTAAGATGGATTCCATGGACCAATCAGGGGAGAGATACCTTGCTCAGGGAAGAGATACCCAGCTCCTTGGAGCGGTCTAAAATCGAAAGAGGCACACACGGAGGCAGGTGCAGTCGACTTGAAACAGATATTCTCACAGCACATCTCACTCACCGATAGTTGATGCATGGCGGTGCAATATCGAACAAAACCGACTCTAATAATAGCTCTAAAAACATACGTACAGTACCTTTAATTGTTCAAAATGCATTTGCTCTAAAAGCCCAGAAGGAAGGAAATATAAACTGCAAAAGCCAAGGGTTTTTCAAACAGGTTTAGATGAAAACGTTAACCGAAAGATTAAATAAACCTTGCAAAGCAATATCCATTATACCATGCCTTGTTTTTATTAGCCTTTGTTTGAATCTCGAGACAGTTTTAAAAGGGAACATACCGGTGTAATTTTGTCTTCTCGGAATTACCGGTCTTTAACCAAGTTTGTGAGCATAGCTGTGCAAAGTCTGTGGTTTGAGGAGCCATCCTACCACATGAGGCAGCCTCTTTCCCTGCCATTCCTGTTGGGAATT
>NC_079419.1:6412741-6448344 GCF_026213295.1 Gadus chalcogrammus
CTATAGGTGTACAGTATGACTCTGGGAAGCTGGGATTGTGAGTTTAGCCTATTGGAGCTCATTGGATAGACAAATATGCATTGTATCCTATTCTGATACGATTGTGTCAATGCAATATTTATATGATATATTCACAGTATTGTATTACAAAATGGCAACAGTCTTTATACTATATGTACAACCTAATTGCAACTTTAAAAAAGAAAGCTATTTCTAAACAATTTTATACATTGGAATATGTAAAATGGCCTCATAAAGCCAAAAATTATGTAAATTGTATTTTGCTGGAGGTTTTTTGAATTGATCACACCAGTGTTTAATTGATGCTCTATAAGAGATATTAATTTGATATCTGTGTTTACTGTTTGGTGAAAAAAAAACAGTTTTGAGAAGAATTTGTGTAGTTTTGACCAAATGATTAACTCTTCTCAGGTTTGTGTTTAGAGTTTTGAGAAATTGAGCTATAGTTTCTGAAAACGTGTTTAAACGATTGAGGAAAACTGTTATCAGATTTACTTTCAATTTACTGTACTTTGTAGTGATGTACTTTGTATGACTTTGTAGCCCATCATTTCTGAATTTAACACTTTGGGAATGTTCTCAACTGAACAGAGTCTTTACCCCTTTACCCAAAGGGATGATAATGATGGAATTGATTTTCACACAAGGAAATTTATTTTTTACCTTTTAAGAGAGAGATAGAGAGAGATAGTGAGAAGGAGAGAGATAGGGAGAAAGAGAGAGGGAGAAATAGAGAGCGAGGGCAGGACTCAGGAGAGAGAGAGAGAGAGAGAGAGAGAGAGAGAGAGAGAGAGAGAGAGAGAGAGAGAGAGAGAGAGAGAGAGAGAGAGAGAGAGAGAGAGAGAGAGAGAGAGAGAGACACAGAGAGAGACAGAGAGAGAGAGAGAGAGTTTTCGTCTGGGAAAGCTCAGAGTTCTTTGGGGGGTAGTAATGGTGTATTACAGTGTCTTTATCTTCTTTTTTTCAAGGATATATAAGTGGTTGCACTGACAAGTGATAAATCATTGATGGAACATGCACATATGGAGAAATAAAGGACTTACATTCAATAGATATCGCTTTCGTCCTTCTCATAGCACTTTTGTTGAATCTTGCTTGCAATGCAGTCCTACAATGCAGTTGAATACCATATATGTATATATATGTATGTATTCTGGCGGTGATTTGAGTTCGCCCTGCAGTAGGGTCTGGAGAAGACCAATACATTTCTTTCTAGATTCGATACGTTTTTGCAGGACCCAATCGCCAAGCTGGCTTTTCCCCCTGGCGCGCTATTGGCTGGTTTAACACAACGATGACAGGGAAGTGACGGCAAGCAGCCAATTGCTTGCAGAGTCAATTGAACTAGGCCCATTGATCACGCCTCTGGTGCTGATGAAAATGACAGCAGTTTCCCCAGACCAACGAGACCAACGTGTAATCTACGATTGAGCTTGTTCTGGCAATAGCCAGACTAAGGAGTTAGTGCATTGCAAGCAAGATTTTTTTCATACATATATAAAGTATATATATAGATACTTAGATAGTATCATATACTGTATATTCCGATATATACTCTGTTATATATGTGTTTTGTAGAAACTTGGTTGGTTCATGCAGCACCCAGAATGTTTGTAGTTCCTCCAATATTGATTCATGCTTTGTTTTCAGCCTCAGAAGCCCAGAGATGCTATCCTTTAAGATAATAAGTATAATGTAATCCTGATGATCATCACGACCCTCAAAACACAATGATGGCAATGCTTCAGAATTGTCTGCACAAAAAGCTGCACCAAAAGTGTACCCATTTAATTATACAAAGACCGACTCCAACGGCTGAGTGCTTTGAGGATGAGCCGGTGAGGGGTGGGTGTGCAATCCCCTGGTACTCCCCTTCTACCTTTCAGTGCTCGTGTTTAGGCATTGACTGTGGATATCGGTAAGCCTTGGACAATGTTTTCATGAGCGCCGTTCAACTCACCACACCCTGGTAATGGCCCGTGGTTATGTAATGGAATAGGATGGCTAAAGACCTCCTCCAGAAACTCACTCAGCCTTCTCCCCCCAGGCATGCACAGTTTTTATTTATTTTTCGCTCCAGACTTTGTGGATCAAACAAATTATCGCTGGCAATATAAAAGGCGACTTCTCACAAAGAACTTCATGGCTGCAGTCGTGACTAGCTAATGTCGCCTGCCATGACCCTGAAAGGGAGGAAGACAAACTTAATAACCACCAGCCAGCATTGGTGACAAAGGAGCACATTTATTCCAAACAGTCGGAGACTCCGGTAAGGATAGGCCTGAAACATAACTCTGTATGCCGAAGCATCTCCCAACGTGTGACCACCACTAGCTCCGGCAGAGCAGGTTGACTCAATGGGGAACACAGCGACATTGAAGTCTTCTCTGATGTCTTCATAGCCCTTTGATTATTCTCAAAACCCTGCGATGCTGCGGTAACACGCAACCTCTTTAATCTGTCATCCAAACGGCCAAACAATGCTTGTTTTGACGGGTGATTCGCAAGCAGACTTTTAAGTCCTGGGTCATAGTAGGTCTCGTCTGCCAAGCTTGGGGGGGCTTCCTTTACCTTTACCACCTTCCAACACTACATCAACCCATCCCAACAACCGCCAAACCCCCCCCCCCACCCAGAGTGGACGTGGGATGGCGGTGACATGGCGTCACGGGGGTGTGTGTGTGTGTGTGTGTGTGTGTGGGGGGGGGGGGGGGGGGGGGGGGGAAGGGGAAGGCAGGAAGACCAGGCCGCTCGGGTAAACCTCGGAGGCTCTCATAAAATGTAATCCTATTATATGGCTCCCACTAGAGGGCAACAATAATAAAGGTTTCCCTAATAACACGGGCAGACCGAACCCGAATGGAAAACAGCTCCTCCGGTCAAGTCCCAGCAGTCGTACATATATCCTCTCATTAGCCCCCATCGCTGATGGGCCACGTTGCACCACCGGGCCTTTCGGGATTTGGCCAAGCAAGAGTTAAGTCAAACAAATGTGTTTCATCAAAGCGCGGTTTTGGGCTGCTCTGCATAAAGGAATTGGAGTGGGGTGCAGCAGCGACAGGGAGGGAATGTGGGGGTGGAAAGTTGGAAGCGGGGCCCAGAGGAAACCAATCACGGAACTCACCCCCCCCCCCCCACACCCCCCCACCCTCCTTCCAGTCTGAGAGCCACCTGGTTGGGTCTCAGGTGCATGCTACATGGACTAATGCCGCCTGAATGTGATTGTTTGTGGGAGATTAATCAGAGTTTTTCGCAAATTGCCATTTGGGAAATGAAAGTCCCCATCATCGTTGTTAACAACGGAATTGCAGCAGAGCACAGCCACGAGCCTGGAAGTCAAAGCATGTAAACCGAGTTTGGATGTGTACTGTCAGTGTGATCACCAAGTTATGTTTGTGTTGAATATCTGGAAAGATACTTTTGAATAAAGTTCAAAATACAAACTATTATGAACAGATTTTTGTATCCAATAATTCACAACAATAAGCTCACCAGCAGTCAAAGTGATGAGAAGAAGTGACAAAAGAATAGCAATCACACTGTTGAAATGGGATCTAAACACAGAATCTCATATTTGCATTATTGGATAACGTAATAAATGATGCATTTATAGCGATTCCTTGCCTTCTCACAGAAATCCAGCGCAAAATTTATCATAAGAGACAAGGTGAGTGATGATATCAATCATATTCTCCCGACAGATGGAGTTATTAAGTGAGTCAGTGTATCAGTATTATGAAATCTAGACTAACAAAGTTATCTCTTCCTCGCTTTCCGTCTCTTTCTCTCCGTCTCTCGCTCATTCTCTGCCTCTCCCCGCACTGCTCCACGTGTAGATGTTTATGTGTGTGTGTCTGTATGTATGTGCATGTGAGTGTGTGTGTGTGTGTGTCTTTGTATGTGTGTGTGTGTGCCTGTTTGTGTGTTATGTGTCTGACAGAGAAGCAGACAGACAGACACCGGGTGAGAGAGAGAGGGAGAGAGAGAGAGTGTGTGTCGCATTCCTTCCTGTTCCCGCACCAACCAGCCACCCCTGAGCTGCGGACTCAAGGCGCTTTCCAGAATCAAACAATTTCACGCAACTACTGGAGGAGGAAATGAACTGAGCCCAGAGCAATAATAAAATTATACAAATGTTATTACAGACTCGCCTGCTACTGTCCTACTTTAATTCAAATTTGGACACCCGGGGCAGTGCTGGTGGCACAGACCATCCTGAATAAATCAACATTAGCTTACGTCTAAATTATTAAGGAAGTGGGAGACTTTCTTGTTTATAGTATGAATTATTGAACAAGTGTTTAAGACCGTTTTTTTTTTCCTCCATGAATTCCAAAATATTAATTGCTAATGATCTTTAAGGTGTGTGTTTTATCTTTCTTCTCAATGCTTTAAGGAATTCTGGCACCCAGCATCACAGACCTTGCAGGGGGACAAGGCACTGACTGTCAATTCTCCATAGGATAACACAGAGAGATGCAGTTAGACGTACTGCCGGTGTCTGATATGCAAATGGTGCTGTGGTTTAAACAATCACAGGGCTATATTTCCTTTGTTGGTTTTGTTAAGGATCGTTAATGGAGGCATTAACTTGATGAATAATGGAGGCTTCTTGAGTGGAGACTTGCCCATCCACACCTTGTCAACTGCTTTCATTGAGTGTTTGTCTGTTTCTTAACCGCCCACACCGGGCGTGTGGATTGATAAGCGTGGCTTGAGATATGTGTTGTGTTTTTCTAATAGTGACGCTACTTGTCATGGAGCTGAGTAACCTGTCAAGAGAGTGTTTTATTTTCTGAATCGGTTTCATTCAATCTTCATAAAATGATCTTTGCCGCATTGAGCTATTTGGGGCTGAGATTCCACCTTATTGAAGCCGCTTGTAGACCCCTCATATGTTGGAAAAATTGAGGGCGATGTGTTTCCAGTGCAGGCCCGTGTCCCGTGGTTAGGGACACAATGGTTTTATATGGTTTGCTGTTTGTAATTGGTTATATATTATAGGCTCACCCTCTATCATCAGCATTCAATTTGTAACACAACTCCAGCACTCCGAACACTGACGCTCCAGGGTGGGAAAATCGAATCTGTTGTATACAATCTGAACCATCTTCACTCACTGGACCCAGGGGGTACGGGCCTTTCCAAAGGTTTACTATGGTCGACTAGAGGAGCACGGAGCAGGAGTCCATTGTCGTCGTCGTCCCCCCCCCCCCCCACACACACACACACACACACACAAGCATGCACACATACACACAAAGACACACACACACACACACACACACACACACACACACACACACACACACACACACACACACACACACACACACACACACACACACACACACACACACACACTAGTCGGTTCAGGCTTTATTCCATTATAATGTAACAGAATAGGTGTCATAACCAAACACATACATGCAAACATAGAGAGCCCACATACTAGCAGGGCCTGAAAACGGCATGCCATAGACCTCAGTGTGCTACTATGCGAGTAAATACATATTTGGAGGGCAGGGAAGGTGTACTGGGTTGAAAACGAACAAATAGAACAAGAAGCAAGCCTGTTGACTATAATATATAAACGCCCAGGGATAGGACACACTGTCCGCAAAGAACAACGTTTATTTCCAAGCATCATGGTTAGTTTAACTGTTTTGTTTAATCATTGTTGGTCGGCAATGTTTTTTTCTTTTTTGTTATTATTTAAAGAGCTGTTTAAATATTTTCCTTTTAAGATTTTCGTTGTAGTTGTTGTTCATGATTCGTTTAAAAGAGGATTGGTGCCGTGCCTTGGCTTCGCTCAGATGGTGCTAGGCCTCTGTGGTCAATCAGTTCAACTGATTCCGCTTTCAGACAGCATCATCTGTTTCTCAACATCACTAACTTTGGGAGCAGAGAAAACAATGGTTTGCCAAAGGGATTGGAGCTGCGGCCTGTTTTGAGGGCTTGATTTCAGGCAATTGCGAAAAAAAAATGATTTCCATGCGTTGCCTCCACGTATCGTGTAAGGCTCGTGGCTGCCCTCCCCTGGACAGATGTATGACTGCACGTCTCAAGACAGACAGCGAGAAAAACACTTCACCCAGCAGGTGATGCTATTGTCCCACATAGAACCTGCAAAATGTGGCGTGCGTGCTTTTTTTATGCGTGGTGCTTTTTTTTCATGTGTGTGGAGGCAGGGAAGAAGTGATGGCTGCTTGAAAGACAAACACGACAGTAACAGTATGTGCTCTCAATCAATGGAGGCAGTCTCTGTAATACTCTTACTTCACATCAAAGAAGGCTTAGGTTCATATTGTTGTCATATGTTTTTGTTGCTGAAGAAATGAGGCATGGTTGCAACATTTCATTTAAGAGGGGTAATTTCCTGTGCTCTCTGGTGATGGGGTGTGATTTCAGAGTGCTATTCTGGGGGGCTGTACCTCACAGGAAATACTCATCACGGCCTGACCACAGGGACATATAGACGTGCTCCGTCTGAGGGTATATGAGACCATCATTCATTGATCTGTCTCCGTATTTCCCTCTACTATGTATTCACTGTATAGGCCTGTATACGCACACACTCATGCACATGCCCACTCACACACAAACACACACACACACACACACACACACACACACACACACACACACACACACACACACACACACACACACACACACAAACACACACACACACACACACACAAACACGCACATGCACACACACACACACACAAACTATAGGACTGCGTAAAACGTCGCATGACTTTCAAGGTTCTGTCTGCACAAACCAACAAGATGGCATTCATTTGACCATTAATGGAGAATGCAATATTTCAAAATAGATTCCTCATTCAAATGGGTTTGATAAAATGTCTACATTTTTTCATTATCCTTGTTCGGTGATTGAATAGAATGTTAAGTTGTTTAGAAGATTCTTTCAGGCCTCGCCAGAAAATTGATGGAATAACTTCATGTTTTGTATCGTTTGCTCTTGTGGTTTATATGGACGCTGTCATCAGTCAACAAAACACGCACGGCCTCCATTTTATTCATTGGAGAAGGCGATATTAAGATAGTTTGAATTTTGGATGAACTTTTAATATTATATATTCAAGATTTATGTGAACGCTGCTACCACTGAAACCACATTTCAGATTTCATCATTGTCTATGCGTTTGCGTTGAGCTAAGTTGTGTTCTTATGTAACTGTTTGGTTTTCTTCCAATAAAAACGTTGATTATAATTGCATTTTATAGTACCACAGGAATGATCCATTTCTCATCCTTCTTCATCTTTCTATCTCTCAACGCCACCCTACTGTAAGCTAACGTGTTTCGTGAAAAAGTCCATTCAAAAGGTACATTTTATGCATACAATTTGTTCATAATTTGATCATAGTAACAAAAATGTATCTATTAGATGGTATATTAAATTCAAGGTGGGATGGGCGAGAATATATATTGGCATACCCTCACAATGATACAAGATACATTTTAGAAGTGATCAATGGTCAAAGAAAGATCTCTTTACAGAGAAATGTAAATCAATATAACGAGAAAGAATGTCGCTATCACAAGAACATATGGTACATTGTGCACAATGAGTTTACCAGTTCGCTGTCAAGTGTAATTTACACAAACCCAGTGAGTCATTTATTCATTAAAAGATAAATGAATATGCCTGCTTAAACTGAACAAAGATTATGAAAATAAAAAGCAAATTTCTTGCCAGGAATGTTATTAAAACCAATTTGAATGATTTTGCAGACAGCGCCTTGGTAGTCACGGGAAGTAGACAATTCTTATAGAAAATATTAGGCCAAATAAACGTAGGCATCTCACAATTTCAGACACGGTATTGTGAAACTAATATATTTTCCGCTGTGGACCAACATAGCTTACATATTTTGATGTGAGACTGGGTTTCAAACACACACACACACACACACACACACACACACACACACACACACACACACACACACACACACACACACACACACACACACACACACACACACACACACACACACACACACACACACACACAGCCAGGTATGCTCATATTCAATCTATAACAATAATTTACCAGTCACACTGTGCAATGCAGATTAACAACAATCAATAGATAAATACGTATTAGGCTATACTATAAAAACATTTAGATTGAAATGTGAAATCTAATATGCATTAAACAAATATGTGCAGGTGCCTGTACTGTCTAAAATATCAGCTATGGTATAACAGTTATAAATGATTAGTTATCCACACCTTAAGTGACAGTAATCCAAAAATAACAAGGGGGGATTTTCATCATCTCAATTCATACTCGCCATTATGACGCCAGCTCATTGGTTGCCCTGGTGCATAGTTCCCTGATATCTCATCACACGGTCAGAGTTGTGTTAAACTGTTATTTTTCTGGGGTGTTTTAAACCTGAGGAATGGGGGATTAAGAACAAGGTCGATTACAAGTTTAACAGTCAGATTGAAGAACAGGTTTACATGAAATTAGCTGTCAAGTTTTTTAGTTTTTTTTTCCAACCCAAAACATAATACATTGGTAATGCTTTACAACTCCATAGCCTCTACATATCCTCACATTTGAACCATAATCGTTCCTTCTCCTTCCAAAGCACTTAAGGTTCTCCTTGTTTTGAGTGACTGCAGCCATCTTGGTTCCAAGCACGTTTGGCGGGTTTGGAACCAAGATGGCTGCCGGAGGTGATACTAAGGCCCCATTGGGTTCCTTCAGTGTTCAGAGGTTGGTCTCCTTCTCCACCGCTAGTCATACGGAAGACATAGCTTCGACGGGCAGCTCCACAAAACCCTTCTTCTCCTCCTCCGCCGTCTGCTCCGAGGAGCTGGGCTTCACCGTCAGCCTGGGGGACTGGTCGCCCTCGTAGGCTCCGCCTCCCACCCCCACCTCCCTGTAGATCCCCGACGGGTCCTTGTGGAAGGACTGCTGCAGCGGCCGCTGCTGCTTCACCTCCGGGTCGGGGCAGTACAGGTACTCGTACAAGCCGGCGGCCAGGATGGCGCCCAGGACCGGTCCGATCCAGTACACCTGTAGGATGGGAGAGGGGGAAGGGACCGACCTTGTCAAGTTAGATGGGGCATGTACGGCGTCCTATTCAATGAAGATGGGTTGTATTGATGGGTTGTATAGGGATTCATATTCAATGGAGATAGGTTGTATAGATGGGTTGTATATGGCTTCATATACAATCCAGATGGGTTTTATAGATGGGTTGTATAGTGCTTCCTATTCAATCCGTCGTGGGATTTATGTTTGGTGATACTCTATTGCCCTATTGAGGAGTCTCAAAAAGAAATATATATCTTTTTTGAATTTCTTCTTTAGCGTAAATCACGCTAATGAAACCTTTGCTTTGCTACGTCTCACATGGGAAATCATGTGGCAGAGATGTATCGAGATATATTTATCTCTTTTGCAGGGTCTCAAAAGAGATACAAATCTCTCGCATGGGACAATTATGTGGCAGATTCAAACAGAACAATGTCTCTGCATAACGGCAATCATTTTCTAGATTAATATTACTTCCTACAAATGAACAAACATTCCGATGTTCGCTTTGTTTTCAAAATGGCGGCGGCCATGTGATTCGACATCTCGTTGTGCACACCTGCACCTATTGACCCGCATGGGCTTAACAGTAATGTAATTTCCCCCCTGCAGCATTAAGCATTAATAAATGAATCAGTAACTGGAATATGTATCTCTCAATCTGAGAAAGGTGAACCCAGCATGACCACCAAAGACAATGGGAGGTTACCTCCAGGGTTTCAGTGGTGGTAGCGGTGCATACCTCAATGGAACGCACCCTTAATGGCTGTTCATTTTACACCATTATTATTATTATTATTATATATTAACCCTGCCTATGCAAATGATGTGAGAAGCGCCCATTGTTCTTGCGATAAAGCAGAGACGTCTTGGGCAAACACAATGTGCTGCTCTGTTCCCGATGTGAATCGATGTTCATTAATACTCAACCGAAACATGAACGAGGTAACGACTGGATTGATATAACTATTCAATGATGCATATCGTTGTTATTATACAAAAGGAGACTTAATTACATTTAATACTTAGAAATACACCAGGATAAAGAGGTTGCTTCAAGACGAACACATGCACGCACACAGACACACACACACACACACACACACACACACACACACACACACACACACACACACACACACACACACACACACACACACACACACACACACACACACACACACACACACACACACACACACAAAAACATAGACTTCTGCCAGTCGCTCACGGAGAATCATTGCCTTGGAAAATGACAACCTTTAAAGTTTGTCATGTTAGTTTAAAATAGAGAGGAGCCATCAATCAGCGATTCCATACTGTTTAAAGGGCAACAGTAAAGTTAAAGCTCAACGAGGTCTTGGTTGGTAGGCAGCCTAGATGCCTATATATCATGAGAGTGCTCTCGTCTTTACACTTTGAAAAGATGCCAAAGAGTGTTCATGATAAATCAAACCTCTCTTCACAGATCTTAGACGGCGTGGCTGCTGCTGCTGCTCCTTTGACCTTACTAAGTTTCACCCTTCCAGTAGAGTACACTATGCTACCCTTGAAAAACATAAATAAAATCTCACACAGCTTCAAGATTACTGTAATAACTGCCGACTCCGATACCTGAACTGAAATATGATCCGTCTGGGTAACGCTATAACTTGTAAACACTTTTTACAGGTTACAAACAAACCACTTCTAAAGTAAAAAGTAAAAAAATTAAAAACAAAATCACTCTCAATCTCCCGCTCTCTCTCACTCTCTCTCTCTCTCCCACTCAACGGGGTTGTCTCTCACCCAGTGGTCGCTGAAGTTCAGAGTCACTAGCGCGGGCCCGAGGGAGCGCGCCGGGTTCATGCTGGCTCCGGTGTAAGGGATCTGTGACGGAAGAGAAATCAAGAGTGTTGTGTGGGCACGCGTCTGATAAAGTCATTAGCATTAGACCAGCTAGGTCGGGCAGGAGAAATGCAAAGCGTGCGAGTATGCAGGTGTTTCTCCTGGCGTCTGGGGAATAGAATCAAGTGCCGGCTCTCTGCGAGGGGTTCTATCAGAGCTAGCCCCCCCTAGAGGACGGTTGCCATGCAACGGTAACGCCTCTAATGAAGATGTGCAGCACGCCGGTGTTATGCAGAGATAGCTGCGCGACAACAGCACGGATGAAACAGGACGATGACACTCGACGCACTGATACATTTGCAAGCTGAGACCTCATCTCGTCGCTCGGTATACTCACGGCGAACAAGTGACCGATGACCACGGCCAGGCCTATGGACAGGGAGGCCGACCCGCCCAGGTCGGTGCGTTTGGGGTCGCAGGTGGCGAAGATGGTGAACACCAACTGAAAGGTGATGAGGAGCTCCACGACCAGGGCGTGGCCCACGGAGATCTTGGGGTTGACCTTATGAGAGAAAAAGGCACAAAGGTTGAGGGCTGTGAGAGTTATATGCAATGCATGGCCGGATTCTCTGCTGTACATCCATCCATGTGTGCATCTGATATCTAGTCCGGGCGGTCCTGACTCCCGCCTAAATCGGGCGCGGGTCCTTGGCTTCCTTACCATCGTCACACCCAGGCCCCCGCTGACCGCCGACGGGGTGACGAGGGAGAGGACCGCCGCGCCCACCACCGCCCCGAGGCACTGGGCCAGCACGTAGAAGACGGCCTTGGCCAGGCTGATCTTGCGGGTGACCAGCATGGCGGCCGTCACCGCCGGGTTGATGTGGCCGCCGCTGATGTGGCCGAAGCACTGGGCCATGGTGGCGATGCTCAGGCCGAAGCACAGCGAGATGAGCACCAGGTCGGCGGGGGGGGAGGGGGTGCCGTGCTCGGCCGCGCCCCAGTTGATGGTCGATCCCAGGCCAAGCAGGACGAAGATGAGCGTGGCCAGGAATTCCCCCGACACGGCCCTCCAGAAGTCCTTGGTCCAGATCCCCTTGAACGCGACCATGATGGGTCGACAGTTACACCGCGACACGAGAATCCTGCTCCTGGCAGGGGGAAAATAAAAAAAATAAACTGAAAACTAATGAGAGAAATGATTAGCCTAGTTATGTACGGCTCATGGTGCCGGAGAGTGAGGATGGAAATGTACTGAACCCTATCAAAGGGACTGCTCCCGGGCACAACCGTTTATAGCACCACCAGGGATTTGAGCCACTGACTTTCCATTACAATTTCAGCAAACGTAGCGTTCTTTAAACATGGTGGGTAGGATGACATGATTAGTGTGACAGTTGTAATAAAAAAAAAATGATAGACTTTAGCCCTATCAGGCTCACACAATGTCAACCTTCAAACATGAGGACTACACACTACAAACCTACAGCCTGAATATGCTTATAAACATAGTGTATTATTCAACTTACCAGAAGCTCGACCTCCTTCCCGCTGTTCCACTTACATGCGATTTTTCTTCTTTCATGAGGTGTAATTATTGTATGCACTTAACAAACAGCAAACCCCCCTTTAATTACAAGCAACAGCCTACAAATCGCAAGTGTACGGTTACTTACACAGGCAAGCAGTTCACAGGCGCAGTCTGTCAGAAGAATGCGTTTAGCAGATAGCGTCTCTGGATCACGTCTGGCTGGGGTGTTATTAAGTACTTGCCGGGCATCACCCTCTGAGAATTACGGAGGCAGACCTGTAGGCGGAGCCAATGGGACGTTTGGCAGCAGCGCAACAAGTGCCACTGGTGTAACACGGCCCGGGAGCAGAAGGCGATCCCGTGCCACAGACACAGCGAGGCGTCAGCACATGTCCTCAACGTACCCTCTTACATATAGGGTAGAGGTCTTTAGGTCTAGCTCCCAATATCTACTTAGTAATGTAGCTGTTCATTCAAAAGACGCAATTATTTCGCCGCACCTGTTAAATTATGTCGATAATACAAGCGAGTCCTATTTAATGGGAAAATAGCTTTTGAATATTATGAACTTATTATTAGGCCTGTATATTATGGGTTAAACGTACATTTTATGATACATTAATTATCTGCTGATATGAATGATATTTTTAAATAATAAAAAGTATTAATAATCTTGCATGTGTGGGCTTTTCTTTTGCGTGCAGCCTATTTTGGCATGCTCATGTAAATATCAGATGGCAGTGATTCACCTATGGATGACCATGCCATTTACTCCGTAGATTCTACGGAGTAAATGGCATGGTGATCCATATAGGTGAATCCTAGTGACATCTTCTACGGTGTAGAAGATGTCACTAGACGTATGCAGTTATCTGAATAAATCAATCGCAAAGACATGTTGTTCATTACGTGTCTGCCTAGTCATGGAGGACGTTTTTCCTCGACGCATCAATTGTTCATCAACTATGCAAGCATGAATAGCCTCCTACTCTGTGATTTAACCACTTGCTCACATTATTCCTATCTTTTCTAAACACATTAGACAACATTAAATGACTAGGCCCCTCAAGATTTCAGTCCTGATTTGTTTCATGATAATAGCCTACTGTGGCGAATATCAAAAAGCAGAGGCGTGATATTCTTTCGGTGGCTTTATTGTAACGTTCCAAGAGTACACCAAGACCTAACTTAACCGAGAGCTTAACATTTACTAACCGCCCTCATTAACTCTCCTCATTAACTGTCTTCCTGTCTTCTTAACCGTCTTCTAACTGTTCTCTTAAAGCAAAGCATGATGGGAACACATCAGCAACCAATAGAAGTGGTATAAAACAGTACAACAAATAGCCCTGGTGCTACAATACTTATTCCCAGAGATTATTGGTTGCTGGTGTTTTGGAGTCCCTCAACACTTCAGAATTCATGTTATTATTTCAGGTTCTGCTGCGCTACCATTGCTGGTTTCCCATTCCTAATGACGCAAGATTGGAGAAGCTGGCGTTGGGGGTTATTCTGGAGAGAACAAGACTCCTGAGAGAAGATAACATGTCTGGCCTCATCACCCTGACAGCACTGCAGCTCTTGCTGTTAAAACACAAAACAAACAGGTTTCTGCGTGTAGACCAACTCTAATGAGAAGACATTTGGACGTGCGTGATGGTTATCCCTGGCCTGCCATGCTGTCTTTTCCCCGATACATTGCATCAGTGATGTGGTAAGGGGCATAATGCAAAATTCTGAGCCCTGGAAACAAGCACTCTCCGAGTGCGCCTCAAATTTTGAGTTACAACCCAACATATTACTTTTACGTACAGGTATGCTAGTCCTTTGCTAACCTATAGCGGTTTTTAGGTCTCGCAGTCTTTGGATTCAATATACTTCGACATTGTTTTATATAATATTTTAAATTCCAGATTTTTTCAAGGGCCCTTCAACACGTTTAGGCCCTGTGAATTCCCACCTCAGTTACCCGCTCTTCTACGCCCGTAGAAGTTGTGATTTGGCAGGCTGATAGACGACCCTGACATATACTGCCCCCTCTGGGTCAGACACACTCTGTAACATGCTGTTGCCATGTAATTTGTTGTTTTTTCTTTCGTTTCGACACCTGTGTTGATGTTCAGTATGCCACTCTCGTGATCCATCCAATCATTTCGTTTAACAAAGCCAAGTGCAAGGAGCATATCGTGTACGGTGATCTGACCCCATGACATGCAGTCAAGTACGCTGCCATTCATGACCAGTTTGGTCTTTTCATGACTTCATTTAAATGTCTTGTTTCAATTAGATACACAAGTCAACCATGGATTTTTTTATCTGGAGATTGCTGATTCACAACAAACATGAACTATGTTGCGTTGCTCATAGCAGTCTGCAAGGGTTGGAATACTTAAGAAGGACACTGTGCTATTGGGACCCAAGTGCAGAGACAAACTCTGAGGCGAAATGCTTCGTGACAAAACTTTATCTTCGTACAAAGGTCATCGAACAAAACAGACGAGGGACGATAGGAAATGTCAACCCAAAAATGTGAAAAGAACAAAAACAGCTCTGAAGAAAAAAAGGCAACTAAAAAAACAAAAGATGACCCCAACAAATAACCTCAAAAGTCTCTTGAAAATACTTCACAGAGACTGTGTAACATGCTGCAAGGCTAGTTAAAAAATAAACAGAAAATACCTAAATTGAACTACACAAGACACAGCTGAAACACATGCATGTGATTGGGAGAAGATTCTTCTTTTAATACCTCTCCTCTCTGGGAGAAGGAAGGTGAACTCGTTAATAAAGTGCTCTCACGTCAACAATGAAAAACAATGAAAACACAAGGATTGGAACATGAAGAAGAGGAGAGCATATGTGGAGTGAGGGCAGAAACCAATAAAGAGTGTGCATATACATGGTAAAAGAGTATAGGATGAAATCATTATTATTGTAGGATTATTATTATTATTACAGCTGAACATTTATTTGATTTCAATATGTTAACAGGGTTTGTGCCATTGGCTATTCCCCCTGGACTGAAAATAACTAACTAAAGTCAGTTATGTAATAGGCCTTCATTCAAAAAGTTTAATAAATAAATGTTCCTCTCATTTCCAAATTACTTTGACTTGAAACAACTGTTGAATGAAGGTCAAGATATTTCAGTATGTTAATCATTTTCTCAAGAGCTGCTTGTGTGACGCATTTTTGGCTTTTTTTATTTCTCCAAGGAAACCAAGTATGGCATCGACTCAACAACGGAATTCACATATATCTCAACATTCTTTATCAGCTAAACACATTACTTTGTTGACGTGTATTTGTTAGTGTGTTGATAGCAAGTTTCCTTATGAATAACCTTGCCTTGGGGACACTAGCGGTAAGGTAAGCTACCTCCCCACCCTTTTTGATTTATTTGGACAGTCCGACATTGACTCTGTCTAATGGTTAACTAAAGTACAGCCTTTCGTAAAAAAAACACTGACACACTGTAGGATAATGTAGACCATTCATCAGAATAAAAACAATAACCCTCCGTAATAATAATGTTTATTGCCAATAGGATGAGATTGCTTGTGAAAATGAAACTGGAAGACATTTTTAAAGATAGTAAACAATCATTATTCCCCCTCCCTTTCCTCGTTGTTCCCCATTCATCCTTCTTCCTGGCAACCGCTGATTCTCAATCTATATGGAAAAATAATTATTTATTTATACTGAGATATGGCACTTTCAAGCAACTTCACAGATTTCATAAAGACGTGGAAGTGCGGTTATTTAGAATGGTAAATATGACCACAAGGCAGATTTGTGTTCTACTGAACATAAACCTGACTATTAATTAGCAACTGTACATACATGGTTTTAAAACAGTTCCTCAGTGGCATCATTAGCGCCTTTCGCATCCTACTTCATCAGTAGCTCCAGGCGTCACACACATATCAGAGGAGGCAATCCTTTACTAATTAAAAGATTGCCTTAACTCTCCACATTTGCATGTGTTTAATTTACAGTGCAGTTGATTAACGTGTTGATATGTTAAGAGCAATGTTTGATTAAAGAAGTTGTTCTGCAGACTTAGGTTTTTTACTTCAGATTCTATTTTTGTAGTTTGTTATACTTCGTTTAATAGTTTTTAGTTAAAGAGAATATTTTAGGAAGGCCTAATCTTAAGTATAAGTTTATCATTATATTACAGGTTAGAGAAATTACTCAATGCTGGAGCATGGCGTTATTAAAAAGCAATAACTGCTTATTTAAATAACCCAAACAATAATATATCCTAGAAGTAAATCAGAACCAACCAATCACCCAACATCCACATCATTTTACTCTCGCTCTTCTTTTCGTTTACTATTTCAAAATATGTCTTTGCCAGCTCAAATCCATTTTCAATAGAGCAAGCTCTTTCAGAGAAATAAAACTTTACCTGATTAAAAAAAGATGCTGTTTTTTTCTTCTGGGTCGATTGCCCGGGCTAGGTTTGTGTTTGAACTATAGCTTGTTAGCTTTGACCACGCCAGACCTTCCCCCTCATGCCCACCTCGACACACACTACACACATTATATAATAAAGAGGCCCCCCTGCCTGAGAGATGACTTGAAAGAAGAGAGAGCCTCATGTTGATCCTCATTGAAGTAAATGAAGGCTAGAGAAAGTGTCTGCTCATGCGGCCTGAAACAGGGGGCCCATTAATTGTCAGCTCTGGTCATCATCCATCCATAGGCTGTACACCGTGCACACAGGCACACAGTCTCAACCACAAACATGCACATCAGTGAGTCTCTCTCAATCTCTCGATGGCTCACTTCTTTATCTTTCTCCCTTCCCCCAACCTCCTCTATCTCTCTCTTCATTCTTGGAATACCAAGAGATTTGCATATCTGTTGGATATAAACAACTTGTCATTATCTTGACATGTGTTTGGAGATGTGCGAGTCATCCTGATTGTTAAATTGCAAGGTACGATTGAGTTCTATCAAATACTCAGTAGTACTAGAGTAAAGAATGCTAGGAAGAAGAATTGTCGAATTTCTTTAATTATTCGTTGTCGTTAATTGGTGGAAGAATTAGGGGACACAGTTAAAGAATCTCAGAACACAAACAGACCATAATACAAAAAAAATGTAATTAGTAAAATAATCAAAGTTCATGGTTATAAAACAGAGGGAAGCGCAACCTAATGGAAAATGGAATTGTACTGCGTTACTATCATTTGTTTTATTACTATATATTTCTTTGTTATAGTGTCTTTTTGTAACTTCTGGTATGGCTGGCTTTTTCAGCCAGGTCTCTCTTGAAAAATAGATTTTGAATCTCAAAATAAGTATAATAATAATGAAAATAGTGTGTGTATCTGTGAGCATGACAGAATGTGTATGTATGTGAACAGTGTGAGTACAATCCCTTCAAGAAAATAAAAATAAAATAAATTAAATATCACATTTAACCAATACATTTGGTTCGTTGGCGCCCCCTGTGGTTGAAATATGCACAGCCGGGTTAAGTTAATTCATATAGATTTACCTCAGCATGTGTCGTTATATCTACATAATCCTTTCCGGTGTTGCATGTGACCTCATAGCTTTATGGTTGCTTTATGTCCTTTAGGCACTCTAAATTAGTGTAATTCAAGATTTGATTAAAAATCTAAGCATATCACCTTCCATGCCAGAGTAATACTACACTTCTAAGGTATACTGAATCCCAGAATTGACAAATCCAAAGCCTCCTATAGTGTCATGTTACCATATGGGCATGGATGTATTAGGGCTTAGTACTGCACAGATTAGTTAGCTGTTTAAATGTATACTTTGCCACAAAAAAATAATATAAACCAGCTTAAGCCTAGGGTGAAAGTAGCTTTAACTCTAAGCTGCTGTCCATATATTACATTATATTTGAAAACTGTAGAATGCATAGGAAGTCATACTTGACTGTGGGTAAACCTAGGCTTGCATCGACCTGTCCTTGTAGTTTGAAGTGGACTCTGTGTTTATGTATGCGTTGTTAATATTTTCTGATGACTGAAGTCTTCGTGTGTTACTGAACATCTCATATCATCTTTATTAGTATCATCTGAAAGGGATTCAGGGAGGTTTGTTCCTCCTTTATCTCTCTCTCTCTCTCTCTCTCTCTCTCTCTCTCTCTCTCTCTCTCTCTCTCTCTCTCTCTCTCTCTCTCTCTCTCTCTCTCTCTCTCTCTCTCTCTCTCTCTCTCTCCCTCTCTCTCTCTCTCTTGCACACGACCAACCCCAACACCACACACACACACACACACACACACAGATTTACATGCTGAACCATATTATCAACACAGACATACTGTAGGCCTACCGAGCACACAATCGCACTACAGCTTGTGCCCACATCATGTACATGTACAAGTACATGTACATGTACATGTACATGTACATCTCCGTGCAAACACAGACACACACACAGACACACACAGTGCAGAAAACCACCAATAACATCAGCCCTCCTATCAAGCCATTTCCACCCTCCGCGAAGACACACAGGACGTGCTCTCCTACTCCGGGGTACACGGAGCAAGCAGACAGGATGAGAGACGTCTCATACTAGCGCAGCGTGAACCACTGACCCCAATGTGTCATTTATTTGATCACACGCCGCTCTGGAAGCGGCGAGGGGGTGCCTCCCCTCCGCCGAGCAGGTTCCCTCGCGATGATCTAGCACCCCGCCAGGAGCGCGGCATCATAAATATCTCTCTGTCATAGTAACCTGGTGCCGTTGAGTGCTTTGCTCTGCAATCAGCAAACATCCCCCCCCCCCCCCCCTCCCTCCTCCTCCCTCCCTCCCCTGGCCTTTCTTTTTTTTTTTCCCCCCTGGTGGATAAGATCATTAAGCTGGAGTCATTATCTGTTTTCTTTTGTGTGTGTGTTTGTGCGTGTGTGTGTGTGTGTGTGTGTGTGTGTGTGTGTGTGTGTGTGTGTGTGTGTGTGTGTGTGTGTGTGTGTGTGTGTGTGTGTGTGTGTGTGTGTGTGTGTGTGTGTGTGTGTGTGTGTGTGTGTGTGTGCGTGCACAGGGGAAAGTGCAGGGTTGTTCCAGAGTGTTGATGCAGGCCATGGGGTAAACATGTGGGAGAGAATATTGTGGTGAGGGCTTTCATCTCTGGGCCACATTGTTAGGGACTCATCTGGAGGGGATCTAAGTGGCTGGACCCCCCAACCCCCCAACCCCCCAACCCGTCTGGGACTAAATTTTTGCTCTGAGTGTTTAATACTGCAGACCACACCGGACTCTGTTTCCAAGCAACAGCATTTTTGTTACGTGTGCTTTTGTTTGCATGGTGAATCAAAGGTTTTGCTTGGGATCTGTACTTTCTTTGCTGTTGTATTCTATCAGGGGAAGTTACTCACAATGGAAGTTAGGTTGTTGTTTGTGCTTTGAGCAGTTTGCGCTCTGTCAGTCTGTTCGTGGTTCGTTAATCAAGTTCTTAGGAATATACTTTTTTTTGCGTTGAGTCATTGCAGTTAAGTGTTTCATGATTTGTACTTTTAAATAACAAGACAATAAAGGGAGGCTTTCAAAATGAGTGACCAGTAGAGACATTTGAAAATGTTTATTGAATGTTTTATCTTCCACCTTCTTACAGACTGTAATAGAAAAAAAAAAGAAGGATCGACTGCTGGTTTGTATAAGGCTAAGGGTGCCATCAGAACCAATCTGAACTGCCTGTGCCGCAGTATTAGAGTGTAATTACTTTAAAGGGCTTTATAAATAAACGTGAATTTCCGAAGAGATGATGATATGCATTACAGCTTCAAATAAATGCCTAAGAAATGAAAGACAGGTCAATGCTGGTTAAAGCAATTCTAAGCCATGTTGAAACATTGCATTTTCAAAAAGAAAGTTAACGTAAAGTAATAAGAAGAATCCAGTCAGAGTGGTAAAATGATCGAACTGAAGACAGACTCAAAGGAAATCATTAGGCCTACGATTGATTACGGAACATACTGTATAACATTAATCTCTGCTCATTGTCTTTATATAACCAAAAATTTGATTCGAAGTAGACTGAGTTGATGTGCCAAAACCCACAGATGTGTCATCGCATACATCCCACCAGGGGCCACCCCCTGCAGAGACACGTTGTCCAGATGTGGTCGCCTGGCGGTGTTCCTCGACTACACAACACATGACAAGTCAATGATAAAGCGCTGCAAAAAAAAAGAAGAAAAAAGTCGAACTGTGCTCAAACTCTGACAAAACAACTGCGTCCGTGTGGCGTTCGACACGTGTAGACGTGCTGAGCTACGCGCCTTCTCATTAACGAGCCGTCACGGAGAGACGCTGTCATACGACGACCCGCGGGACACCGCTGCAGATGCTGCTGCAACCCATCAGCCTAAACTCCCCAAGCACAGGAAGTGGATGTCTGATAGCCCCCGAGAGCGATGGGAGAGGACTGGGATGGGGAAGTGGTTTGGGGGGAAGGGAGGGGGGGGGGAACGGGGACAGAACATTCAAAGTGAATGCTTGATTATGTACGAACACGTCCGCAAGGTGTTAGTTTGTGCGTGTCCGTGTAGGAGTTTGAATACCTCTGACAGAGATATTAAGGCAGATCATTAATGAAGCATTAACTGAGGCTGTCAGGATGAGATGGGTATACATTACACTCCTGTGTGTGTGTGTGTGTGTGTGTGTGTGTGTGTGTGTGTGTGTGTGTGTGTGTGTGTGTATGTGTGTGTGTGTGTGTGTGTGTGTGTGTGTGTGTGTGTGTGTGTGTGTGTGTGTGTGTGTGTGTGTGTGTGTGCGTGCGTGTATGTGTGTGCGTGTGTGTATGTGTGTGTGTCTGCCACATATCTGCAGTACCTACAGTATTTGGTTTTTATGTGTGTGTACGTATGGTTTTTATGGTTGGATTTTTGTCATCCCTCCAAAACTAACCAGCTACATGCATACATACAAACAAAAACACACACACACACAGACACAGACAGACATACAAACACACAGACACAGACACACACAGACAAACAGACACACAGACACACAAACACACAGACACAGACACACACACACACAGACAGACACGCACACACGCACGCACGAACACACGCACACACACACACACACACACACACACACACACACACACACACACACACACACACACACACACACACACACACACACACACACACACACACACACACAAACCACACCAGACACACGCATGTTCCCTCTCACGTTACTAAAGCTACTGCCTAGAAGCCATGAGCGTAGCATTTCAGCGTGCCCTCCCCCCCGGCCGATCCCATGGCTCACACTCTGTTAATGGGTCGAAGTAACAGCTCTGGGGAATACATCTGAATCCTGTGGGTTTGGTTTGGCAAGTGAACATATGTTAATTTCATGATAGAGGGACTGATAATGCAAAGGTGACCATTAGCTAAAATAATATAATGGCATTTTAGCAATGTTATATGTTACTCATAGCCTACGCTACACTTCTAGTTTTCTGTAATACATATTGTTATTTCTTCTGAGTAGGCCTCACCTAACATAACCTTTTAGACTATTTTTAGCTCTGATATTTGACGGTTCCTGCCATTTGTGAGAAATGCATGCGTGTCACAGTTTAACCCCTAGAGGGCAGTTTGAGTCCGAATTTACAACCTAACATGTTTATAATGCACCACATGTTCTCAATCTAGCGGCGGATTTGGAACAGAGCCAATCGTTAACTCGGTCTTGTTTTCCTTTAAATTGACCTCAAAAGAACCGATGGTTTGAGCGTTAAGAGCTGCCAAGTGGTTGAACGGGCGAGCAGAGGTTCACACGAGGCCAGGAGAGCCTCGACCGGGTGGGCCGTTTTTTAAATAGGCTACTTGTGAGGGAAAGTGTGAGTTATCCTGCGTCAAAGTATTACTTTAAGTACAATGATTACAGAAGATACATGTAGCCTAGTATTGATTCTAGTGAATTGCAAATTGAACTTCTGTTCACGATCTGTTTTCAGCCCACCTGCTCCACACTGATGAGGATAGGCTTGACTTAATTTAAGTGACGACATTCTTTCAAAACCATAAGTTCATTTTCATTAATAGAGCGCATCAACAAAAACAGACTCTGGAGTAAGAATATAACTGTAGTCCTATGCTGCAATGTACTCAATTTCAACTCAATCATCTGCATATAATGCAGTTTTTATGGCACTGACGTAATTGCATTTTGGTGCCGCTTGGTGGTGCAAGTGTGCTTTTAAAGAGAGACTCTCCTTTTAGACGGCCATGGACTGTAATATTTAGCCACTGAGACACATCAGACTCACATACGTAACCTTTCATCAGGATTTTTCAGCATTGCATTTGTAAATTGCTATGGAGGGTGATGGTTCTTGATTCTTGTCAAAAAGTTTTAACATATTCAAAAACATTGCAAATGCAAATCCCCCGCCTCTTCCCTAACATTTAAATGACTTATAAAATAGACTACTATTAATTACATCCAAGATTTTATTTTTTTTTTCTATTTGTAAAGGGTAAAAATGCACTTCTCAATGCAAGCAATCCTTCTCGAGGATTCTAAAAATGAGAAAAAAAACATCAGTCACACGTCCTCTTTCCTTTTTATGTTTGACTTCACACAGTGTAATTGGTAGCCTACAGTGAGGTTCTTGTAAGAGCGAATCGGAGAGAGGGAAAAAAAAAACCTTCCCTATGGTGACATAAGGTTGATGCAGAACTCAAGTGACATTTTCTTTTCTCCAGTGGTATACTTCTAAAAGAATAAAAAAAATAAAGAAAGAAAAGGCAGATCCTTTCTGCTAGCTCGCTCACAATTTGGACCATCACATGCACATTGTTTCGCTCTCGCTACTGTAATTCAACATTAAGAACCGAAACACCGTCTATTGTGACGAAACGAGGTTTGGATGTGTTGCAGGCTCTGTGTGTGTGTGTGTGTGTGTGTGTGTGTGTGTGTGTGTGTGTGTGTGTGTGTGTGTGTGTGTGTGTGTGTGTGTGTGTGTGTGTGTGTGTGTGCCCTATCAGACTCTCTTCTCTGTTCCACGAAAAAAAAAACTGGTCAGCCAAAAGCTCCCCCAAACTAACTTTCACCACCTCCACCACCTCCTCCCTCCTCCCCCTCCAGACAGGACTCCCCTGAGGTCTCCGGCAGAGCATCATCGACATTTTTCCTGTCTCAACCCCCAAAAGAAGTGCACAATTGACACGAGCAAGCAAGTTTTTTTTTTTTTCCCTTTCAACGGTCAACGTTGTGACTGTAAAAGTAAAAAAGAAAAAGAAAAAGCAAGTTATTTTCCCCCTGTTTTTTTGTGGTTTTTTTTAACAGGAGTAAACGTGCTTAGAATGGGGGTGAGGGGTGGTGTGGTTCCCCAGTGTGAGTGGATTTGACAGGTTCTGGCCCAAGAGAGCGTTTGAACACGGCGTGTGGTGGAGGGCCGATGGGGCCACCAGTCACATAGATCTGTGACTAAAGAACTCTATTAGCGCGCACAGGCACCCTGGGGTAAGGCGGCCAGGGTATGTGCACACCACAACACACACACACGCACACACACTCCTGCCCACGGTGCTCCGGAAAACACCCACGGACCGAGCCACATGCACACACTGTCACACACATGCACATGCGAAAACCACACATTCAATGTACACCCACTCATATTCACACGCAAACAACAACAACAACAGTAACATAATAACACGGCTGTTTACTGTAGAATAGATTAGAATGGAGCAGAAGAGAATAGAAAATAACAGTATTTTTAAACCAAGGCTCGGAAATATTTGCTCTTGGATGAAGTGAAGCAAAACACATTGGGCAGATTCATAAAGGACTTCATTGGATGAATAGTGTCTGTTGTAGCCAAATATTATTCCCAAGTCTCAGTGATCCAATTTTTATGCACAACATTGTCCTTGGCCTGAATGGAATGGTACACCAATTGCTCAAAGAGAGTGAGTATTCATTTCCCCACGAATTACATTACATGGGTGGGACATGATCGCCTATACATCTAACATTGGCTAATATTTACTGGTTTATTCATGGCTACGCGAGGAAGGCACTATGACTATGTTTCACTCAGACCAAACACAACAACCATGTATGACAATTATCAAGATGGATCTGCACAACAGTGCGTTGTCTGCCATGAATGTAGGCTGTGTTTTCAAACAGAGAGAGAGAGAGAGAGAGAGAGAGAGCGAGAGAGAGAGAGAGAGAGAGAGAGTGAGAGAGAGAGAGAGAGACCAGCTCAGTATTGGGAAGAGGAAAAGATTAGTGTAATTCAAATAACACTGTTTGTCAACGTGCAGATGGAGCACACTGCGGGCTACGCTGGCTCTTTATCAGGCCGTCGCTATGCTCTCAGACAACGTTTCGCCTCTCTAAAATAATTACCTGTCAAACACTGTTTGTACATAATATAGGTTACTTAATGTGCCGAGATACACTTCCGGAAATGGGATAGCCAAGAGGAATTTTCCACACTGTCACTCCGTTGCGGTCATATACCAAAATAATCATATTTGACACAGCGGCGTCCTCTGGAAAAACCACGTTGATTCGGGAGGCTGGGAGGGGGATCTCTTGGCTTCCTCTTGTCCTTGAAGCCTTTTGTCACTTCACTACTTCTTACTTTCCCTCACCCCGCCCCCCCCTCCTTCCCCACACTCTGCCATCACATCCGCTGAATGGCTGCTGAATTGATTATACGTATTTATATATTTATTTCAAAATGGACGCCGCAATAAACATCCATGAAATGTGGAATGATCGCTGCTGTCTCTCAAGCCGCTCGCTCGGCATTACCTGGCGGCCGCATCCCGTCCGCGCGGGGCGGGCGGGGCGTGTGCTGCCTGGCTGATCCAGGGAGAGAAATGCATTGGAACAGGTAGAGCTGTGGACCATATCCCATTAGTGAGGCCTGCCAAAGGCCAGCTTTGCCAGGAGCGTAGCCCCCCCCCCCCCCCCCCCTCTTCATGCACCATGGACACAAGCTACTGTACCTGCATATAGACTTGTGTTTATGGGAGGGAAACTGAAAAAT
Source organism: Gadus chalcogrammus (assembly GCF_026213295.1). Lineage (NCBI taxonomy): Eukaryota > Metazoa > Chordata > Actinopteri > Gadiformes > Gadidae > Gadus > Gadus chalcogrammus. The sequence continues at coordinate 6,438,241 of NC_079419.1, forward strand.
AGCCCTGGGAGGAAAAAGAAGAAGAAAGATGAGCATGTAGATCAAAGCGAGCGTTTGCGTTTACTAAAACTATAAAATACAGAGGCAAGCGCCGGTCGTTGGGTGTGTGTGGGTTGGCGGGGGGGAGGTTAGTGTGTCAAGTCGAGGAACATTGACGAGTCACGTTTGTGCGATGAAAAGTCAGCCGGTGAGAACGCGCCGCTCTGAGCTCGCGGATGGCCGGCGCCGGCCCTGCCGGACGGAGATAGCCGAGGTTAGGGGGGACATGGCTGGGACTTCGGGCATCCATGGCCGCGAGCCCCCGTGGCTCCCCGTGACTGGGGACGCCGAGAGACTCAAACGCTGTACCCCCACCCCCCTTCCTCCGCCGACCCCCACCCCCTCCTCCTTACAATCCCCTCCCTAATAGCGCGGAGAAGAAAACAAGGTTCCTGTGAGCGTCAGTCCAAGTGTCCTGTGATGGGGCCGAGGGTGGAACCATGTGTCTTGGTCATCTGGAAGTAACTAGGTTTGGCGAGGGTTTTGCTCTGAAACATCAAGGCAGTGGCGTGCCGGTCCCTGGAATGGAGGCAGCTGGCGTGATGGCACGCTGGAGGGGACGGCGGAGGCGCAAGGAGTGGACTTGCTTTGTAGTTATTATTGCAGTCGGTAGGAAATTGGCGGAAAACAAACAAGTTGTTGTGCAGGAACCCAGATGGTAGTATTCTACTTCAAACCCACGATTTACGGTGTAACGATCATAATGCACTTACATAATCAGGAGCCGAGTAGCAAATGGATTTAATGCATTTCAGCGAGGAACCAACCCCCCCCCCCCCCCCCCCCCCCCACACACACACACCCCTCTCCCCAAATACACACGCACACTCACTGTGTATGTGTGCGTCATCAGATGCATTATGATGATTTCTGCACGAATGAATCCGCTTTAATGCGCAGAATAAATGCTGTACTACCTCGTCTGTGGACATGAAGGGAGGTCTAACCTCGGGAGCCGGAGCTGGGTAATGGCCTTCGCAGTAGCAGGTGCGTCAACATACAGTGCAGAGGTCAGCCGGCTCCAATTTAATGCAACGTTCTTTGCGCTGGCAATTCGAGGGCTCAAGTCGTGGTCCACAATGGGAATCTGCTGCTGCTGAAGTAGGAAAGGCTGCTGCATACAACATAGCATTGGTGGTGGTGGTACTGTGTTGCATTAGTGCTTTGATACCACGGCCTCTGTTTTGTATGCGTTGGACCATTGGAGTTTGTTTCATTTTGTTAGCACTGATTGCTTTTTGCTCATTGTTAAGGCATTCAGCATGAAATGATTTGTCGTTTTTAGGAGACATTGCCGTGTTTGAAACTGCCGCAGGGCGTCTCATGCGAGACCTGGCCAAACAAAGTTTTCATTAGTGTAGGTTATGGTATATTTAGGTTGATATACGATTTCACTGCGCTACAACTCTCTTACTCTGAATATGGCGTCTGAGAGTATTGGCAACAACAAATCCCACGGTGCAGTCTGATTAGCAAGCCCTTGCATGAGCTGTGGAAGATATTTATAGGTATGGTGGCCTCTGCTGTAGCTCCATACATGGCTAGAGGCTAGTGCCTTTAAAACACAGATGCGGCAGAGGCTTTACAACATAGATGTGGAAGAGGGGATTACACTTCAATGTAATTGTAATCAATATGTAGGCAACCTCTGTCCCACAGCCGCTGCCGAGCATTGATTTGCACAAAAGGGATTCCAGCGTCAAGCTAAGGCGTTCAGCCGTGGTAAAGGGGGGATACCAAGACGTAACGCCTCTGCTTAATCAAGACGTCCCACTCATTGACTTTGACTTGATTCATTTTTCTCTTCTCTCGTCATTCCCCTCCTCTGTTTATTGGCGTCTTACTTCAGTCTGTCTCTTTTAGACAGACTTGAGGGGGGGGCTTCTCCGCAGCAGTTAGTTGCACCTTAGTGTCAAATTTTCCGGAGGTGATTCAACAACCCATGTGGCAAGAGGCAGACGGCAGAGTAATTGAGAAACGAGAGCTGAGGAGAGTCTGTAGGAGAGTCGGAACGGGGGGGTTTTCCGAGCGGCGCAGACACGGTGGCACGGCTCGTAGCAGTCGATTGGGGCGCCGCCACTTTCTAACCCAAAACTTTGTTAGCGGGGGAGGTTTATTGAGCGCCGCCAGGCTAGCCGTCTCCTCCTAGGGTTGCGGCACGGGGTGTTTATTTGGGTTAGCTTTAGCGTCCTGCTCCTCCGGTGTCTATTTCCATCTGGCCGGAGACGAATAGGGCAGAGATGCATCAAATATTTATCCGAAGTGGGCCTCGTGGGAAGCCCCCCCCCCCATGCTGAGCTCGGAAGAGCTCATCGGATTAAATAACAATAATTAAAAAAATGAAGTATAAGAAAGAACTTGTGTGATTATCCTTTGTGAAGGTTTAAAACCCTCTTCCCACGGGGGTGACATCCATCGCGGAGATGTTCTGTGTTATTTATATTCCCAAACTTGGTCTTAATTAACGGGCATTAACGACCCCTGATTAATGGCGCCTTTATTTATTGCCTCGCTTATTTCACAACTCGTTATTACCGCAGAGAGACGAGAGCGTCCGTACCTGCCGTTGGGGAAGTCGACATCCTGGCACCCGGAAGGTAATGGCTAGGTGAATTCACGAGGCAGCAGAGGGGGTGGAGGAGGCCTGGGCAGCAATCGAAAAACGTGTTACATCGCTCTGCTAATGATAGGGAACGTCGGTGGTACATTATGAAAGTTGCCTCTCGTTTTTTCCTGACCTTTAGTTTGAATTCTCCATCTCTGTGGGTGCCCTACTGCAGAATCAATACATGCATCATATTGCTCATTGTTATCCATGCACTGCAAAGGCCAGTGTTGTTACACACATAATAGCGGGCATATCAATCGGAAAAAAACATGCTGCTAAGGAGTCCTTTGTTGGCAAACTTAACTTTGCCGGTTGACTTGAAAAGCAAATTATTCTTATAAATGATTGAGAACTAATTGAACGCTTGCTCCGGAGAAACAGTATGGATCAATTTTTCTTGCAAATGTGAACGTGAATAATATTAAAAAGTCCCGGCAGCCCGCTCAAAATGCTGTTTTCATACCTCTTAATTGTTTTATAATTGATCTTCTGATTGGTAAATGAGACCGTCACCACTCTTTCGTAAGCCGAAGGCAATGTCTTCATATATTTTTATCAATACCATAATGCATGAGGATGAAAGACTAAATCATTAATTCATGTTGCCCCCACAATGAATCATATTTACTATACGTGGATGTGTGGGTGATTAATTTACTGTTGCACTGCGCGCATCGCTTTTTGCATTATTGCTTTAGTTTAACATGGCTTTCTTACTAATGGAAGCGTCTAGAATCATCCTTCTTATGCTCATGTTTCCCCTGCTAAACCAAATATCGAAAAATAAAACCATTTGGATTTGTTACCTCTTGAGCTGAGGCATAAGTGCATTCTCCAATTTATAACATAAATGTGCACTTGTACAACAGGATAATGTATCTGTTTAATTTGTTAATTTGTTTCTGCATGTGTTATTGTAAATAGTCAGTCACTTTTACCGATCCTATTACCTGAAATGCGGACACATTAAAATAACACGTTTATTTAAGTTTCACTCCTCTGATGCTATTTAAATAATATGAAATGGATACTAAAGCATCGAGGCGTCTTATTCATTTGTGTCAAAAAAGATACGCTCTGTGAAAAAGACTAGACATTCAACCGGAATACCCGGAAAAACAAATCCATGAAAGTATCATCTGTCTCCGCGGCCTCACCCTCCAGCAACTGCAATTAACTTTGTCATCACAAATACTACTGTATTTATTTACGAGCCACTGTCCGTAACTAAGACGATAAGGCAATCTAAAGGCCATTTCTGATGGAGGTGAAATCAAAGTCATCGCCCAGGATTAAGTTAGGATGCATTCTGCTCTTTGTAGAGTCCCCTCCTGCCTCACTGAGTGGGTGATGCGGCCAGGGGAATAAAAAGGGAAATTTGTACCGAATGAAAGGGGGACTGCAAATTATTCACTTTGCAGTCTAGCTTTGTAGTGCAAAGCTATTTATCTATAGCTATAGAGTGCATCTTAAAGTGTTGGCTACTTCTGTGTTTAGATCAATATGTTCAGTGAAAAAACCTCTCTGCCAAGCTACATATATTTATCTATATCTTAAGTGAGGTCATTCAAGGCCTTAATATGGGGTTAATTAAAGAGATCATCTTTCAAGCTCTGTGCCGTATAATTTTATCTTGAAAAACATTTCTTTCCATCCATCTATTGGGTGACTCATTGCTGTCCATTACCTAAAACTATCAACATAATGACTAAAACGATAAGCACGTGGTACCGTATGAAGGGTTATTACCATTGAGTGTTATTGGTATTATGAATGCTTTCAGCGTTCACTTGGGAAGTGCTGGATAATGGCACAATATCTTATTGATATGAACAAGTTGTTTTTGCCCAAAGTGCTGATATAACAGCACAATGTTCTCATGTGAGATTTTGTTGAACACATTCCATTTGTCCTTTTCACACATTTGTGCCACAGTTCTCCAGGGAATTGGTCATTTTGTGATGACTCCCCAAACTCTCCCTCACTAATGATCAAATTAGTGGAAACTAAAACAAACAGATTCAATTTGCTGAAAGAAGTGCAGTACATTCCTGGTATAGCGATAAAAACTGCATAAATATATATATTAACATAAATATATCACACAAATGGCCATTAAGAAAGAATAGTAATCGAAATGGCCTGTGTGGGACTGCATGTTTATCAAAAGGCAGGCTGTGCCCTTCAGGCAGAATCTATCTCACTGTACTGATGTAGATGTCGTTAGGAAATCGCTCTCCATTTCCATTCCCATGATGCATCAGGGCAGCAGGCATCAGGGATGGAAGACGGAGGAGCCACGGTGATCGAGGATGACAAGCCATGTTTATTTTAATTTTACAACGCTTTTGTCAAGATGCCATGCCATGTAATAAAAAGGAAAAGTATGGCTTCCCTTTCAAGGGGCTTTGTGCAATGTATTCTCACCTGTCCGGGAATGTGTTGGTAAAAACAGAAGACTTTGTCTCTTTGTCAAGCCGACGACTTTGTAAGAATGTGATTGGCAAATTGCGGTTTAAAATACTGAAAGGCATTTTTTGCACATAGGAATACAAAACAATTAAACAAGTCCCTTAATGAGTTGATGGTTCATTTATTCTTGAGAAAGTAGCCTAAATTAGAAAGTCAAATTGATACTCACTGAAGGAATACTGACTGAGGTTTAAGCAGTACAGTGCCAATATTCAGCACATTGAACCTACAATTGCAGAATGAAAGACTTTAACAGATTGGTCTTCTTTCAAGTTGTGGGTGTTTCTAGGTGATAACACAATAAGTATTGAGTAGCCTATAATTCTGGTTTATGCAAACACAACGGCAGTACATCTACACATCCTATAGTATCAATGGCTTGTCCAGTCTAGTTTGGTTAAGTCTCAGAGAACAGTGAGGGTGCACAAAAGCGCAACACTGTAGTCATGAAGAAAACATATGATCTGGAATTTATAAAGAAAAATACATATGGCATCTGCAACGTGATAAACATCAGAATCACTGGAGTGATAATCTGTCCAAATACCAGGCTATTGAAACGTTTTTGGCTTTCGTTTTCTCTTCAAGGTTCTGAAAATCACATGAATTGCCAGATTTAGAAAGGGTGGCCATCGCATCTTATAGGTGATAAGTACTCTTTGAATGTTTGCCAATGGCTTCTTTTGTTCATGTATTTCTCTGTGCAAAAAAAAGACCCAACGATAACAGAAGCCAAGCGTTGGCATCGGCGGTCAGAGGTCCCACGGATGTCTTTGAACCAACGGGTTCTCCTCCGTTTCTCAGGGAGATAGGAATACTCTAGCCCACATGCGTTCACATGACTCCCTCTCCTTACCGGAGCCTGCGGCACACGTCTGTTCACAGACGACTTATTATGCGCAGCAGGGCTCGCTGTGATTACCCAGATGCTAGCCCTCCTGCAGTCACACACTTCATGGGTTCCTTTAACCCCGACTAAGAACCAAGACCCCGGAGGTACCCCCCCCCCCCCCCCCCCCATAGGCTACCCCCGGAATAGGATCTCCTTTTGGCCCTGAGAGGCCACAGAGGAACACTTTACTTAGAACTCATCCAGCGATCCAGCGCAAAACCGGCGGCTTCCAAACAAAACAGACAAGGGGAAATAGTCCGTGGCGTGGAATCAACAAGCGGCTGTCAGCTGGCAGCCACGTAGCATGACGAGGACAGCGGCAGCAGCACGGTGGACCGGAGGGGAGGGGTGCAGGGTGGGGAGGGAGGGGACAGATGGACACGCTCGGTTTGGGTGACAGACTGCGGCGCTGAGGGAAAGGTGCGGAACGGACAGCTTGTATGGAGAAATATGTCGAACACGCTGTAAGGGCTCGCCGTCTAATACGTTAAAAGCACCCACACACACACACGCACACGTACACGCACATGCACGCACACACACACACACACACACACACACACACACACACACACACACACACACACACACACACACACACACACACACACACACACACACACACACACACACACACACACACGCACACACACGCGCACACACAAAATAAAGTATCTGCTCGCTAAAGCGAAAGAATGATTTTCCTGTGCCCAGGTTGTTACTTGGATACAAAACAAAGTTTGCACATGCCATGAAGTGGATATATTCCGTCATTACTGATATCCAAGCTTGCGGCAAGTGCTAGCAGAGCATAGCATGAGAGTGATAGGCCTATCGTGATATGGACATGATTATAACAACGTATGGAAAAACATTGCTACATAAGCACCAGATTGGTAAGACAACGCTGTAGCCTACAATAGTCCCCTGTAGTACATGGAGGGTAATACTCCAAAAATGACCAAGGCTAAAGCTATGTGCTTTAGCATGTGGGGAAGGGATGCATACAACGTACAATAGTTTTGCAGGAGGGAACAAATCAGAGTTGGGTGGTCCTTCTCTATCTCCAACTCAAATGTCACTGAATTGGTGCAACTATGGTGATTACTGATGCAGAACAAGTATAATTTAGTTAGCACTGCATGCACAGTACTGTTTCTGGCATTATTACATTTTGTCTTTCAAGCAACAAGCTCTGATTCCAAATATCTTGACATTTGCTTATTGATGACATCCTATTACACACAACCACACGCAGAGACCCACACTGGCATTACCTACACACACCTCCACGAAGGCACACACACACACACACACACACACACACACACACACACACACACACACACACACACACACACACACATACATGTAAAATGCATTGACACACTCCAAGATTACTATCTTGTCTTCATTCCTCTTTTGGGAATTACATTGTGCAGTCTCACTCTCTCTCTCTCTCTGTCTCTCTATCTCTCACTCTCCCTCCCCATATCATCTCTCTCGCGCCACCATCATCATAGATCTTCCAGAATTTGACAACCACAGTCCATTGACCCTGACTAATGGCTTGTATCTCCGATTGAAACGCTGAACAATGTCCCAGCAGTTACTGGGGGCAAACAAGCCCATGCGACATGGAAAAAGGCGCAGACGAAATCATTTCCCTTCGATATATATTTATATTTATTTTTTTATCAAAAGCAATGCCACTCACATGTCTATGATCTTAAGTGATCTGAGAGAAATGCATCATCATCAGAGTTGTCAAAAATGGCACATATGGGACATTTCACGCTAATGCAGTTTTTTTTCTGCAACAAGAGAGCTGCAGAATTCCCCAAAACATATTTCTGTTGCTCTATCAAACACGGGGACAAGCCGTACTTTGTCTGGATGTGTGAATGTTTTTTATTTTACACTGGAATATAGCAGGAAACAGCACAGCTCTCTCGTGGTTCTGGCTTTTATGTGGGATAATAGACAAGAAGGGTACGAATATTTGGATGCTCTGATGTAGAATATATATTTATAAATCTGACATATTGTGGTGCTGGATGGATTGTGTAATATTGTATATTGAAAATAAATTCTATAAAATAAAGAACGGTATGAAGCGACATATTTCCTCCCGTTTTTAGGATTGCTTTTCAAAGATTCCATTAAAGTGATTCAATTGTTTTTGACAGAAACACATATATTCTACTTTAGAGTCACGACTGTCTTGCCTTCAATAGTGAATAGTACCTTTCAGAATCCTTCGCTGTAGGCCTTTGGGCTGTGGTGAGGATAATGGCCTAACTAGGCTGTTTTACTCAAAGCAGAAAGGTACTTGGTTAATTCGCAATGTGTGTGGACCATAGCCAACCTTTTCTGCATTTATTATTTATTACCACTTACTCCTAGAAATCTCCTAAACAACTTGTATCTGTATTCCCTGTAAGTCCCTTTGGCTAAAATGTGAATTACAATGACTAGAAAAGGTGAAAAGGAACTGAATACAAGCTTCAACTGTTTTCAATACCCGCACTGAAAAAAAATGGATGTGTTTGTGTGTGTGTGTTGGTGTGTGATTGTGTGTGTGATTGTGTGGATTCGGGGTTGAACATGACCATCAGATGGGGTCAACAAACCGAAACGGAGTCGCGCTCACATGATTAGTGGTGCTCCTCGGCAGCATTTCAAAGAAGTGATTTCCACAAATTTCTCCCTATGATGCTTAACAACACTAATTAGTGGCCCTTGCTCTCTTTCTCCCTCTCACCCTATCTCCCTCTAACCCTCTTTCTCTCTGTCTCCCCCCCATCGCTCTCTCCCTCCATCTGGCTCCCCCTCTCACGCTGTCTCTCTCTCCCTGTCTCCCTCTCTTACTCTGTGCAGTGTGGCAGGGTGACTCTGTTCACCTAATCTCCCTCATTAGCACATGGCTGGCTCCACACTTATTTTCAATGACCACAGGAATAAAGGGTTATGCGACTAATTTCCATGCTCACATGGGGAGAATTGTTTTTGTTTTTCAACGATGGACTCATAATGTAACAACAGGATGTTAAGTTGCCAATACCGCACCGAGATATTTCCTACAGGCAATCATCTTCTTTGTTCATGCGTGATGTTCTTTCGTGTTTGTACATTTTAGGCGCTGAACATTTTAATCGCAGTAAAACCGTTACCTTGATTTTTTTTGCATGCGCTACTTCAAGGGCTCTCTACCCAAAATTCTACATCTAAATCCTTTATATTTCCGTGATTGTGAAGTCAAATAAAGTATGCTCCACCTATTTCCTCAAACGGCCACATTAACAGCCATCTAATGGGAGGGACCGAGTGCTTGAGACAATGTCTGCTGCTGTCTAATTACCTCCACCACGTCTGTAGGAAGGCTGGGCGGGGGCATTCAACAGAAACCCCGTCGTAGTAGACGGCCAGACCTGTGCCACTCCGGGGCCAGGGAGACCTAACGAGATGATGAGCCCCTCGGAGACGCTGTCTGGGGTTCGCCACAAAGGAAGAGGGAACGCTAGTCTCTCATAACAGAGCATGACAGATGCAGGGGCCCGGGGAGACGCACTGACTCAAGCCACTGATGGAGGTTACGGAAGCATCCGTCATGTTGGCAAAGGGTTGAGGTGTGGGCCGGGGGGAGGTAAGGGGGGGGGCCCCCCCCCCCCCTTACCCAAAGGACTCGGGGATCAATAACGGGGGACGGGAGTCTGACAATCACTGAGCCAATGCCATTTGGATAAATCCTATTTAATGCCACAACGTTGACTTAAATCTTTAACCAGGGTAGCAGTTTCTTCTATTTACAGCATAGCCAGATTGGCTTTGGCGGCTGCTTGATAGAGGGGGAGGAGGGAGGGAGGGGGGGCCAGCATATTCAAGCAGAGTGCAATCTGTTTACTTTCAAGTTCTTCTTCTCTATCGCGTCGGCGCCACCGCCGCTGCGGTGTGCATCCCACGACCTCCGAGATGAGCAGCCAGTGTGGGCTATATTATAAAACCTTCGTCGCTTGTTCTTCCCTATTAAGCTGCGGTCAAGCCTGGAATCAACTGTGTGGGATTCTCTTTGAAGGAGCATGCTTGGGAAATA